>NW_021604565.1:7436458-7470513 GCF_004785775.1 Grammomys surdaster
TCTCCTTCTTCTTCTTTCTCTCCATTTCTCTCCATTTCCCACTCCCTCTGCCTCCTCCTCTTTCTTTCTCCCCCCCCATATTGAATATGGCATTGTCTCTTGGAAATCTAGGTAATTTATTTCTCTAACTACATTGGCTTGTGTTTTTATCATGAATAGTATTGAAATTTCTCATGTGCCTTTGCTGTATCACCTAGGATGTTCAAGATTTTTGTTTTTGTTCTTAGTCTTCTGATTTGTTTTATCATGTAGAATATTTGATTCTATATATAAGACATTTACTTTCATAGTACTGGGATAAATGTGGATAGGGTATCTGAGATATTTAATGTGCTACTGAATTTTATTTCTACCATTTTTTAAGGAAGTTTGCATCTTACTCAATAGTCATTTTGTCCTCTAGTTTCTTTCTTGTGTCCTTGCAACTTTTACCCATCTTCATTTGAAAAGAATTTGAGACAGATTTCTAACTGTTATTTTTCATGCATTTGGTAAAAATTGTTGGTGAATCAATTGAGATATGAATGTGTCTTTATTGATTTTTTTCAATCCCTTGTTTGAATGAATGTCTGTTCAGATTTTATCTTTCCTCATGTTTCAGACTTGGTATATGTTTCTAGAAATTATCCATTTCTTCTACAAAACTGATGAGCATTCAATGCTCAGAGTTGCTTCTCTAATACATTTATTTTTACAGTGTCAGTTACCATATATCATCCAACTTATAAATTCTTTAAAAACATTTTCTACTATATTTAGTCTAGATGTAGTTTTTATCATCTTAGATAACCATTCTAAAAACTTGCTGGATTTCTGGACTTTTCCTCCTTATTCCTGTCTAAGATCTATTTTATTTGTTTCTGATTTTCTCTTTGTAGTTTCTTCTAATATTCTAGATGTTTGTTCTTTAATTTTCTTAGGTATAAAATTAGAATATCTATTAAACCTTAATGAAGGAATTATTCCTACAAATTATTAGGTTCTGTTAGGGAGATTATTTTCAGAAAGGTAAAATACTTTTTAAGAGAGTCTTTTGTCTGAATTTTATATTGATCACTTGAGGTTTACATTGGCTTTATCCTGTTGCTATTGAGTTATAATCTTTTTCTGCATTCAGGTTCATTAGTGTCAATTTTGTGTGTTTAATAGCACCTATGTTTTAATTGTTTATCTTCATGGTGAATTTATTCTTTGCATTAGATATATTTTCCCTGATTGTTTTCTAATGTACATACACATATACATCATAGACATATACACATATACACATACATATATATTCTCCATGTGACTACTGTTGTTATTTTATTGGAAATAAAATTATTAAAAATAATTAAGAATACAATCTCTAAGAAATTCCTTCTACTTCTTGCTTTCCATGCATTTATTTTACCTCTTGATTTATTCCATTTTGTTTCATGTTTTTCTAAAGATATGTTTTGATTCCATTTTACTTCCTTTTTTGAGTATTATGTGTTTGATTTGTGATTACCATAAAGATAGCCATAAAGATAATAATGATAAAAACAACCTGCCTTACGCTGACAAGTTAAGTTCAATCACACACACAGTCTTTACACTTTTACACTGAACCCTTTATTCTGTAAGTCATTGACATCACTCATTACATGGATTTTGTTCTATCCACTAACATTTATTCACAGTTATTTATAATAATCTTATATTTTATTTCTACCCATGTTTAAGCTTATATACGTAACACCATAATTGTAAAATATTCTATATTTGTTAGTTTTTTTTTTAAGTTGAACCTAGCTTCAAATAGCTTTCTCGGGTAATGAGTACCTAGAAAAGAATCCATCCTTCAATTTTGAAGAAGAGTTTTGACAAATAAGATTTCACTTTGGTATGTTTTCTCATCTTTAGTAATTTGAGCATATCACCTTATTCTCTTTGGCTTGCATAATTAGCTGAAAATTCTGTTGGTATTACTCGTTCTGTTGTACTTCCACTGGATATGAAAGTTAATATTTGCTTGTATGTTTCAAAATTACCACCCTCTATTTTTATTTTGGTAATTTGATTACAGTATCTGTATTTTCTACCATTACTTTGTTTATGTAGGTCAATCAGCTTCATAATGCTGAATGTCTACACCTTTCCCTAGATTCTGAAGGTTTGGGCCATTATTTCTTTAGTTTATTCCACCTTCTTCTAGTCTTCTAACATATCCGTAACATATATATTTAATACTTGATATCTATCAATGTTTTTCTCTTTGTGCCTATAACTACATAACTTCAAAGATTTGTTTTTGCATTTGTTTGTCCTTCTTCCTGCTTCTTAAATCTGATTTGAAACTCTTCAACAATTTTTTTCACTTCAGATATTTCATTTCTTGGTTCCAAAATTAGTTTCAAGTTTTAAAAACATTTTCTATTGCTTTTTTGACATTTATTTAAGCATCACATTCCTGAGATTGTTGAACATTTTTGATTAATTTGAATGTTTTTCAGTTAATTTCTATTTCTTCGTGTCATTAGGATCATTTCTTTTGGACACACACTTTGGATTATTTTCCCTTTTTAGTAGTGTTCACAGCACCCTCAAGTACATGAAAGCATAACCAGTGTGAATGAAACTTCCACTTCAGTACAGCCTTAATTTCCTCATGTACTATGTCTCAGGTATGTGCCATCTTCTGACCTAGGGTATTATTGTCAAGTATCCGTACTTGACAGTCGGAATATAAAGTACAAGAAGAAAGGCAATTGTATGTACTATTTGAAGGGATGCCAATAGCTTTAAATTGGGAGATAGGCAACCAATGTCTGCTCTTTGTACATAAATTTTATTTATCAACATGGATGTTCTGCCAAGGGATCACATTCAAACACCTTCTAGATATGTGTGATCTTGTTGGAATACACAGCTTTAATCCCTCTGGTTGGAATACAGACACAACTTTGGAACATACCTTTAATACTAAACAGTGTTGTCTAACTGAGTGGCAGACAGAGTGATGAATCAGAGAAAAAGTTGACAGAATGAGTCAGGGATTGGATATTCTCAACTCTTATGAGAACAGACAGGAAAAAAGGCTATTTAAGAGCAGTGCAGGGAGAGGTTAAGTTGAGTTTGGTTATGTTCCATGCAGTTCAGTTGATACAGATGAATTCAGTTGTGTTCATATAGTTCTGCTCAGTTCTCTTCAGTTCATGAAGTCTGTGCAGTTCAGTTCATGGAGTTCAGAGGCAGTTTTTCCAAGCAGAGGAATTCAGTTAGAAACTGAAAGAAGCCAACTTGAATCAGTCAGCTTGGAGAGGAATTTAAGACAGAATAGAGTTCAAAAACAACTAGAAAGAACAAGTTTATTCAGCAATAGGTCTCAGAGGCTGAAACATTCTAGGCCCAGGTTAGCTGATCGAGACTGGAAGCTGAAAGCCTTTAAGATCTGGACTTGCAGAAGATTAGAGTATACTAAGATAGAAGCTTCGAGGCCTAGGCCTAGGGATGGTTTAGATAGACATGCTCTCTGGGTAAAGCTCTCATCACTTTGTCTGAGGAAATAAAAGCAATATATACAAGTCTTATTGTTTGATACTCTGTGGTGTCTCAGGAGCCTTTATCTATTTGTTACAGGGTAACTCCATTTAAACTCATTTTATGTAAGTATATATATGCTAGAAAACTCGTAGAATATTATGTTCCCAGACGATGTTTTCAGAGGTCTTTAGTGTTACTTAGCCCTCCCAATACTCAATTCTCAACCCTCCTACCCAGCCCAATCCCAATTAAACTTCTGGTTTTTATTATTCCCATTGTTCCCTTCATAATAGCTGTGTTCTAGGGGTTTCTATTTTCTTATTTTGTTTTGAATTCCCCACCTTATAGCTCAAGTTTCCTCACTTCTTTGTTACCCTTGTTTAAACACACATATGTAGAAATTCTCGAAATCTAGAAATTATCAAAGAGTTTCAGATTATATTGTAACAGCTACAGTAACAACAGCAGCAGCAGCAAAATGCATGACATTGGAATAAAAGCAGATACACTGATCATTGCAGTAGAGTAGATGGCCCATTATAAGCCTACACCCCAATTGCCACATGATTTTATTTTTGCAAAGAAGTCAATAATAAACATTGGAGAAAAGATAGCATTTTCAATGAGTGATGCTAGTCAAACTGAATGTAGAGGAATGAAACTTGGTCTTCCTTTTTCTCACCTGGAAAAAGCTCAGCTCTAAATGGGTCAAAGACCTGAACTTGAGACCAACACTTTGAATCTTGGGAATATGTTTGACCATATGACTTATGGTCATGCTTTCTCAATAGAATCCTGGTAGTACAGGTATAAAGACCAGCAAAAGACAAAAGGGACACAATCACACTAAAAAGGGTTTGTTCAGGAAATGACGTTATTATTTGAATGAAGATGCAGCATACAGAATGAAGGAAAATCTTTACCAGCCCTGTATCTGAAAGATTCATATCTTTAATGTTCAAAGAATTCAACAAACTGATTATCAAGAAAATAAGCCACCAAATTACTGAACATTAAAAAGATTTAAGCAGTTCTTAAAGATTCATGCTGTAATTTTGGAGGAACTTTAGTCTCCATGATTCATCTTAGTAATAGCATGGGTGCATTATAATAAGTACTTTAATAGTTGCATATGTATCTAACTTTAAATATCACAGTGTAAATATAACTTCTGACATTAGAAATGTAACCATATTTTAAAGCTTTATTGTGACTATTGTTTTGGCTGCATTTTAATGTGTAAGAAAAATGGTGTATAATAAATGTAGAAGAATAAACTACGAATCACATATTTTAAATTTTCATGGGTATTTAGCTTCAGAGTTTAAATTCAGTTGTATAATTTCAAGTAGATTTTGAACTGTAAAAATATGTTAGTAAAATAATGCATGCCTTTCTAATATGTGAACCATTAATCCTAATGACATAGATGCCTTGTAGAGAAAAAGTTATTAAAAATATTGAGAACATACCAACATTTCTAAGTCATATATAAACAGAAGATACTGTAGAAAAAGTTAAAGAAAACTGATGAGTGAATAACCAAGCGGAAATTCTAGCTTCTTGATTTCAGTCACATGTTCATAAGATTTATGTGGTCTGGGTTACAATTGCTCAGAAAGACAATAGGAAGAGAACCCTTCGTCATCATTTTTTTTTAATAAAAGAAACTGTACAAGGGAGATACATTCATCAAGGAACAACTAAGGACAGAAGCATAGTTTCATAACATTTCTTCTATTGATTTACAGTGACTAAAGACTCAGGTAAAATGTTAAACATCCCTGGAAATGTATGTACAACTAACATTATACAGACTAAGCAGGTTGTATGTATGTATTTAGGAATATATATCTATATTCACAGACATACAAACAATTTATGAAATTAAGGCTATTAATTTGAAATAAATAGAGGGGTGGTATACAGGGGTGTTTAGAGGGGGAAAGGAATTGAGAAAATTGTGTAATTATAGTATAATTTTAAATAAATAAAATAAATGTGCTAAAATAGGTTCTGTATATGATCACTTAGTTTGTGTGGATTTGGTGTCTCATTCTATCTATTAAATAAGGTGTTTGTTGAAATAAGTAAAATGTAATATTTGGTAAAAAAGAACACATCAACATGTGGAAAATAGTGCTTGTTAGAGGGATTTCACACCTTTAAATAAAAAAATTTCCATTATCACTTAATCAAATTTTTTTCATTGATTTATTTACTTTACATCATTATGACATTCCCATCTCTGTTGTTCTTCTTGTGGAGTCCCTATACCCTGGCTTTTTCAATCCTTTCCCCAGCTCTTTCACAAGACTTCCCAAGCTCCATAAAATGTTTAGCTGTGAGTCTGTGCATCTGTTTTGGTCAACTGTGGAGTGGGGCCTCTCAGATGTCAATTATACTAGGCTCCTTTCTACAAGCGTAACAGAGTATAATTAAAGTGTCAGGGATTGGTTCTTTCTCATGGAATAGATCTAAAATTGGGCCATAGATCATTCAATATCTATGATATCTTTGTCCCTGCACTTCCTGTAGACAGGACAAATTTCGGTTAAAAGGCTTTATGGGTAGGTGTATTTATCCTCACACTGAGAATCCTGCCTGGCTACAGGAGGAGGCCATTTCAGGTTTCACATCCCCCTCTTCTAGGATCTTCAGCTAAAATCACCCTGAATGACTCTCTGAAGCCTCACCAACTCAGTTCTCTGGCACATACTAGAGATGCCCCTTCTTCCATTTCCATTCACTCTCCCATTCCTCTCTAAGGGCACGTGCTACATCTTATCTCTTCCATGCCCCATCTCCACTTCTTCCCTCCAACCAACTCTAATGACAATCTTATTTCCCCTTCTGAGAGAGATTAAAGAATTCCCCCTTCTTAACCCCCAGGGGCCTGCTTGTTATTCAGCATCTTTGGTCCTTTGAATTGTACTGTGAGTATCCTGTACTTTATGGCTAATATCTATTTATAAGTGAGTATATACCATGTATGTCCTTTTTGGTTTGGGATACCTCACTTAGGATGATATTTCCTCGTTCCATTTATTTTCTTTAATTTCTTTATTTCTTTTTTGAGCCAGTGGTCATTGAGTAGAGAGTTTTTCAGTTTCCATGAGTATGTAGTCTTTCTGTTGTTGAAATCCAGCTTTAATCCAAGGTGATATGATAAGATTAAAAGGGTTTTTTCATTTTTTCTACCTTTTGAGACTTGCTTTGTGACTGAGTATATGGTCAATTATCATAGACTGTGGTATAACAAAGTGTAATTTAGAGTTACATCCTGATTTCTTTTGCTAAGAAATACATGTTTAGAGAATAATTGGGGTGTACAATTATGTATTTTGAAAAATAGGTAGAGATATCAAATTCATATTCATTCTCTAGTATTTTATAATGTTACAGAGTTCTTATAGAATTTAAAATGATGATACTTGTTTCAGTAGTTGAATAATCAGCTCTGATCTCCCTGGTGGTGACGGTGTGAGTTCCTACCACCTATCCCAATGCTCTGGATTCTCGAATGAAAGACACACGCGCATGCACACTCAGCCTTATGTTTAATATACCTTAAACAGTGCATAGCTGCGCATTTCTAAACCTCCCCACAGCTAAAACACTCTCCCTTCTGATATTCCTGAATTATTTCCTCTTTTTCAATTTTTATTAGTTATTTTATTTACTTACATTTAAAATGCTATCCCCCTTCCCAGTTTCCCCTCCACAAACCTCCTATTACCTCCTCCTTCTCCTCTGCCTCTATGAGGATGCTCCCTCAGCCACCCACCCACCCACCCACCCACCCACTCAATCCTGCCTCAACGCCCTAGCGTTCCCCTATCCTGGGTCATCAAGTCTCCACAGAACCAACTGGCTCCCCTCCCAGTGATGCCAAATTTCTTACTAATACCTACTTTCCAACTTGGCAGCCTCGGACCCAGGTCTACAGCCTTCCAGGGTCACGATCCCCAACTCTTACATGTTGGCAGTCTCTCTGTTTTGTACTTCTAAGATCTGATCTTTCTGCTTCTCCAGCACAGCAGTTCTGTCCTTGCCTCTGTCTCCTTGCCAGGCCATTGACTTTTTTTTTTTAATCAATTAGAACCAGTTGAGGAAAGGGACCCTCAGCTTCACACATGCAAGATTCTTCTGCAGTTTGGGAACCCATAATGCAAGCAATAAACCAAATCTACAACAATAACAGTAAGTCAAACATGAGTCATGGCAAAATCTCACAGCTTACCTTGCCATTCAGTTCTTTCCAATTCAGTAGCCGTTTTTATTTCACTTGCTTTCTGATATTTCTGTTTCTAGTAACATAGTTGAATAACAATGCAGGAGAGCCTAACATGATCAATTTAACTAGTGGTATACACAGACACACACACACAGACACACACACACACACACACTCACACACACACGAGAGAGAGAGTCAGAGAGAGAGAGAGAGAGAGAGAGAGAGAGAGAGAGAGAGAGAGAGAGAGAGACACTCACACACTTGATTTCCTGACTTCATTTCATTATTTCCATTCATAAATGAATTTGAAAAGGTTTTCATTTTAAGGGTTTTTGTCTGCAATTCTTCTTTTATTCTCTCTATCAATCCCTGCTTTCTTTCCACCAACATTTCTGCTAAGGTCTTTGGTAAAACTATATCACAATATCCAATGGCTTACTCTTTTATTGAAAATTAATTCTTTCATATAATATACTCATTTAATAATTATATTTTGAGATACGATAATTTTATATAACATAATGTGATCACAGGATACTGTTCCTCATCCTTTCCCAGATCCTCCCCCATTCTGTCATACATGCATCACTATACAGTCTTTATCTCTCTCTTTAGAAAACAGTCAAAAAGAAGAGAAAAGTAAAATAGAACAAAACAAACAAAACAGTAACAAAAATACTCCTATATATGCAGACACACACACACACACACACACACACAGAGAGAGAGAGAGAGAGAGAGAGAGAGAGAGAGAGAGAGAATGCTGCCCTACCCACATATGTATGCAAGAGACCAATAAGATTACAAACACAAGCACACATGAGACAGAGCACATACTTAGTGAATATCTGAGGAAGGAGAATATGTATTAATATCCTAAATAATTAATAACAGGAAAGAATTTTTCTTTTTCATGTGTATCCCAGTGTTAAATTACACAATACAGTAAGTAGTCATACATCTTTAATCTTCTCTAATTTGTATGAGTTTCAAATTTCCTATTTATTTATATTTTTAATACTTTATGACTTTGACATTTTGAAGAACAAACACTATTTGTTTTGTAGACTGTTCAACAATTTGGGCTTGTATAATATTTTCTTATTATTAGATTCAAGCCCTGAATTTTTAGAAGAAAACCACAGAGTGATATTGAATCCTTTCTACTGCACCATTAAAAGTCAGGTCTGACACTCATCAATAATAATTGAACAAAGACACATGAAGCTTGCTGAAAAACAGAATTTTTCTGCCTCACAATAAGGATTATTATTTATTTCATTTAACAAAATAGCCAAGAGATATCTTAGGTGCTAGTTATCTTACAAGTGATATATTAGTATTGAATCCTCACAGTTTAGCTGAAGAGATGTCTCAGTGTATATGAACACATCTTGTCCTTGTATAAGACCTCAGTTCAATTCCAAGAACTCACATGGCAGCTCTCAGTTCTCTAAAATTCCAGTTTCAGGGGAAAAATGTTCTTTGACCTCTGAAGGCACCAGGTACACGTATGCTAAACATAAATCCCTTCAAAGAAAACAATCAAACACAAAAAAATCTAAAAAAAAAAAAGACTCGCAAAAGAAGGTTAGATATGAGTATAAGTGTGGAAAGGTATAAACTCACAGAAGATTTGAACTATAGTGGGACTCAGAGATATGGTATGAGAAAGAGTAGGACATTCCAGACAAGGAGTGCATAGGGATCATAGTTGCCTTTCTGAAAAGCCTTTTAACTTTTTATGAGTCCCTGTTCAGGCCAAATCAACATACATCATACTTAATAAACCACCATTAATAAAGATTCTCAGAAAAATTTATTTTAGAAATCCAGGGTATACTTTGATATTTGTATCAATGTGATAAATTAATTCAATATGCTTTCCATTGCTCTTTATATCCAAAATATACCAGAATTTTAATGTTTTTTTCTCACATATCCTTAGATATAACTGGCTGGATCTAGCTCTGTCTAGCGTTTCTGTATTTCATTTCAGCTGAGATTTAATTACTTAACCCATTGAAGCTCATCACCTCTGAGTTATCTGAAGATCAGCTCATATATTCTTTCTTAGTTCTTATTTTAACAAAATCAGTATTTTAAGGCAGGCCTCTATAAAAGTAAACACATATGAGTAACGAGTAATGGCTTTAACATTCTCTAGATTTAGGTAGTCAAGAAATCTGAGGGTATAGACTTGCCTAAGAAAGATATTGAATGTTTGAAATCTGGTATACTATTAAAAGGGAATGTCTCCAGTTTTATGGTGTAATTACCTTTCATTAGTCCTGAAGGTTGAAATAAAAGAGCAACACAATCCTACAATTAGGATACAATTGTATCAGAAATATTCAAGTTCAAAGTCAGAGCCCTGTACTTTGTGACTTATAACTCGAAAAATGTGTATGTTCCATGTGCATTTGGTTAATCTATAGTCCATTATTCTATTCTTTAATAGATATGTGAGCTGCAACTGATATGCACAGTTCAGTAACTAAGGTTAAACTTAAAAGAAAAATAGAAAAATTGCTGTCCTCTAAAGTATATGTTACAAAATCACAAAGGTGAAAAGGTTTTGATGTATTTAATTTCCTTTTGGTGCCTTCCAAAGAAAGAGTAGGAAATACAGCAAAAACTAGCTGTATTTTATTAATCAAATAGTCTAAGCTGATGCGTTACATACATAGGAATGTGAAATGTCAGATTCAATTAGATGAATGCTGGTAAAATAAACCATTTTACCACAGGAGCATATTTAAATAATAATGCCCAGATAAACATTTAAATAAGCATGCATAACTACCCTACTCCTTAATTGTTGAGATACAGACATTGGTTTACTTTGTATGATGCAAAGAAAAAGAGAGTCTCCATGTAGATGTTTGTTTCTGTGTATTAACTTATTAGATACTTTGGAAAAAGAAGTCCTGTATAGCAACACATAGTAAACCTTTTCCACACTCAGCACTGTGATTTTTCAGATTGCTGAGTGGTCAAAGAAGCTGTTTCATAAGCAGCATGTCTCCATTGGAGCTGACGGAGATGAAAACTACCACAGACTCAAAACTTAGCAAGTCTAACCTAGACCTACATCTGCTTGTTTCCATAAAGGCATATGCGTATAACAAATGATTAAGTGTTTCATGCTAACCAATGTAATTGTTCTGAACCTCACACTACACAGTTACTATTAGTGTTCCTCTTGTATAAATAAGGAGATTCTCTTGATCAGCCTAATATTGCCTAATATTGTTAATTCAATGGGGATTATCAACTAGATACAGTGAACTGTTATTCCAGTGTTAAACATAGAGAGCCTCCAATGTTTAAGTGGCATTGCATGTATAATTTCTTTGCAACCACTATGTTAAATTTACTATGCTCATTCTAAAGGTGTCATTTACTATAAATTAAATTGTTTCTCAAGATAAATATTTTGCTAATATGAGCCCATACTAATGAAGAAAAGATTGTAACAAATATTATTACAGATACAAGTAGAGGTATAAGATACAATCTCTTTACAGTGGCAAAAGATGTATTCACCATCCATGGAAACACTGTTGCACACATGAACTCACAATGACTGTGATTACCTTCTCAATATTGTGCAAGATCAACTTAGACATAAGTCAGCACAGAGACCGGAAGCCTTCATGACACTCAATCAATATCTGTAGAGATATTGACAGTTGATGGCTCCTGGAAAACAATGGTCAGTTTTTTTCAGGAATCTGATCCTAGAGACACAAGACATGCTTCAGCAGAAAGTCCTATTCTCAATCCATACAAAAAACACTAGGCAGACCACGTGAGTTCAAAGACAAGACATATGATGTTGAAAGAAGAAAGTAGTGGGAAGATAGGTTTAGAATTGGAGCAGAATTTAGATAGATTTGATGAAAACATTATATACATGTATGGAATACTCAAATAATGCAGATTTTTAAAATCAAAGTAATTTATTTTTATAATCTTTTATTTATTTATTTATTTATTTATTTATTTATATTTTATTTTTTACACCCCAGATTTTATTCCCCCTCCCCCGTCCACCCTCCAACTGTTCTACCTTCCATACCTCCAACCCAACCCCCTGTCTCAATGAGGCTGTCCCCACACCTGAACCCCCAACCCCCAACCCCACCTAACCTCTAGACTCCCTGAGGCCTCCAGTCTCTTGAGGGTTAGATGCATCATCTCTGATTGAACACAGACCCAGCAGTCTTCTGCTGTATATGTGTTGGGGGCCTCATATCTGCTGGTGAATGCTGCCTTTTTGGTGGTCCAGTGTTTGAGAGATCTCGGGGATCCAGATTATTTGAGACTGCTGATCCAGATTATTTGAGACTGCTGATCCAGATTATTTGAGACTGCTGATCCAGATTATTTGAGACTGCTGATCCAGATTATTTGAGACTGCTGGTCCTCCTACAGGGTCGCTCTCCTCCTCAGCTTCTTTCAGTCTTTCCCTCAACCACAAGGGTCAGCAGCTTCTGTCCACTGATTGGGTGCAAATATCTGCATCTGACTCTTTCAGCTGCTTGTTGGGTCTTCTGGAGTGTGGTCATGATAGGTTCCTTTATGAGAGCACTCCATAGCTTCAGTAATAGTGTCAGGCCTTGGGACCTCCCCTTGAGCTGGATCCCACTTTGAGCTTGTCAGTAATACTGTTGAAAATTTTTTACATATTGTCAGACAACTCATGAGAAAGATAATCTTGAATGAACATGTTTATGGAATGCCTAGGAGCATAAATAAGAACTGAGTAGAAAAACGTTTGATTTCTTATGCATACCTATACATGCACACATTTTAAATATTATATGATTGTATCAAATATTTCCTTTCTTTGCTTTTTCCTTATTGAAAGTAATAAAAAGCAAGGTTTAGGTCTTAAATTTATCAGACATTATGTTACACCATTTACCATGGTTTAACATTTTATTCTAGTTTATAACATCAAAAATCAGTAAGAATTCTGCATCAATATGCTATAATTTTTCATTAATTAATTAATTAATTCATTTTATATCCCAATATCTGCCCCATTTCCTTTTGGCCTTCCTTCTACAGTTCCTCCCTTTCTCTTCAGAGAAGTAGCCCCAGCTCCATATCACCTCACCCTAACGCATCAAGTGTCTGCAAAACTTGGCACATACTCCCTCTGATACCAGATTAGGCAACTTAGTTAGGGAAATGGGATCCACTCCAGTTATTGGGGGACCCATGTGAAGACCAAGCTGCTCATCTGCTACACATATCTGGATATCTGTGGGGCCTAGCTCCAGCCAATGCTTGTTCTTTGGTTGGTGATTCAGTCTCTCGGAGCACCTAAGGTTCCAGAATAGTTGATCTTCCTGAGGAGTTCCTATAATCTTTGAGTTCCCTCAACTGTTCCCCAGACTCTTCCACAGATTCCATGAGCTTCATCTAATGCTTAGCTGTGGGTCTCTGTGCTTTAGACAAGGAATAGGCCAAAAAACATTGCCTGGGGATGCCAGGCTGTAGCAGCAGGATGTTGTGTTGCGTGAAAAAGCAGACCATCCTGTGTAAAGGCAGTATATGAGATTCCTTAGACTAGGAAAGTAAATGCTTCTGTAATCAAGACAATATCAGCTTTTCATATTTTATAGGATATAACACTATTCTAAGCCCAGTAACAGCTACATAGTATAAAAAATGTTATAATATGTATAGATACAGAACAATGTTATAAAATGTGGATCAAATTTATTAATAGTTTACTTAATAGCTGTATGTTCACCTTTATGAAAAAATAAAACAAACACTAATCCTCTTATAAACTTTAGGAACTGGATTTTCCAATCCATGTGGTTATTTAATTTTAATCATACTTTTATTACTAATAGTTTTTTTTTCAGTATGACATTCAGCTACTGATTGTCTATGTTCCTTTCAAGATCTTTTAAAGATTCAATCCAGATATTTTCTTCTTGTGTTCCCTCAATATTTCTAGTTAAAGATACAGATTGAATGGATTTACATAGTGCTTAGGATACACACTGAAACACCAAAGCTGGAAATGGTGTGATCAGACATTGAACATAATTGTTAAGAATTCATTGATACAATCATGTATGGTTTAATCAATGGCTTCCTCTAATGGGCTTATAGCACAATTCTGGGCTTGCAGAGAAAGGATCTGTTTTACCTAGGTTCTCATTTTTCAGAGCACATTCACAACACAGACAATATCTGCCTTTCCTCAGAAGGAAGGTATAATTACTTTTCTCTCATGATAAGTTCTGGAACTCAGTATGTTGTTTTCTTCCAATAACACACTGTAGCTCTCATACTCACAGATAACTTCAAATGTCGAACACACTACAGAAGCACCAAGCTCACTTGCGTTTCTCCTTTGCTGATTCTTGGGTTCCTGGAAAGTCCATGAAAAATCAACTTTCTTCTGGTGGTTGTTACTTCATTTTCCCTCCTTTTCTATCATTTTCTTCCATATTCTCCCACCAAAGGAAAATAGCATGTGATTCTTAATAAAGGTGACTTTTAAGAAACATAAATAGTGTTTTAAAACATACTGTTTTTCTTGAGGCAAAGAGAACAGAGATATTGCTTCTTGATGAAAGGTTCAAGAGAAAATCCTGTGATTGAGACACAATTCACATTTTAAAAACTTATCTTTCCAAGTTTATTGTGTCTCAATGTCATGAGGAAATGTACATTTAATAAGAAGAAATGAAGTAAGTATATTATATGCATTCATTTATTAAGAAATAATAGGTTCATGGAAAAGCGATTGTATAGTGTCTAAAATGCTATGTTAAAATAATGTCTGTATTTCTTAAAGTCTTCTTAATCCTCCTATTTATGCTTAGCCATCTCAGAAGTAGTTCTGTGACTGAATTTAATACTTAGTAATTATGATGCTCAAGCAATATTTACACAAGTATATTTAAGCAGATATATCTACCAATCACATACTAAAATCTTCAACTCTGTACTCTCTCATATTGCATAAAATGTAGAGAAAAACCTCTTATGTAAACAAGCTTCACAGCTAAAATGAAAATTTTGATTTACTAAAAGCTGAGTTGTCCAGACTATTTTGGTCAAGTCACTATTGTATTGTGGTGCAGACACTATTATAAAATAACATTTTAAAGACTATACTAACACTGAAACCTGACCCCTATAATCTGTGTTTTATTAACATGGGTTGGAGGTTAAAGGAAATCACACAATATGCTTTTGTAATAATTCTTATTTATTAAGTGTACAATGTGGCTAGCTATATGCCCAATGATTTTTTCTACATGCTATCATTTTATGCAAAAATCTTTCAGAAAACCAAGATTGACACCCTCATTTGGTTAAGAATTCTTCAACTTAGGAGGTGAGAAATGTGCATAAATCTACTCCATCACCATCTGGTAGAATAGCAGTATGAATACACTTCATAGTGATTCATCTTTAATAATTATGACATTAGAAACTTTAGGATCTACAAATATATATAATAAATACTATACATGTGATATTTATAAGTTTATATATATTAAACAAATATGTATATAAATATATATCTATATGTATCTCTATATAGATATATATAGATCATATTTTAGACCTAGATATTAATGATTATAGAAACTTCAAAGTCAAATGTGGTTGTACAGGCTTTTAATCCCAGTACTAGAGAAGTTAAGAGAGATAAGTCTTTCTGAATTCAATTCAGTTGGGTCTACACTGTGATCCCAGGGCACACAGGTATACAAAGCAAGACTTTGTCTCAATAACCTTTTGCATATATTATAGATATTTACAAAAATTCCATCAAAGTGAGTTTTAAAATTATTTAAAGTATAAAATAATTTAGGAGGTATAAAAACCTGTGCATCAATTTCATTTCCTTGGCTGACAGTGCTTAGAAGTAGCATAAATTTGACACATAATTTAGAAATTCACATATTGTTAAATTTATAAAATGTTTGTAAAATTAGTGTATTTTCCAGATATATTAACTGTTAATCCAAGATCAATGTAAAAAATAATATACTTAAATAACTGTTAGTTGAAAAATAAGTATATCATTTTCAAAGCACTACATTTGTATTATTTGAAGGCAATATCATAAAAATGTTTTACTTTGTATGTAAAGGCATACCTTCATAAAAGTGGGACAAAGGGAGAAAGAAAACATTGTCCAAATATCTTATGTAAAAAGACCTTTCAAAGCCCAATAGATTAATTTAATAATGATGACAATTAATAATAATACAGGATCATTATTTTTGTAAATGAGCAAATAATTATGGGCCATATCAGTGTCCATCATTGGTATGTCTGGGCCTTATAAAAGTTAGAGTTATAATTTTTTGAGAAATTGGCTATAATAATTGACCTTCCTTGTAAATACACAAGTTTCCTTTCTGTCTATTACATGTTAGCCAACATGTATTAGCCATCATATTTGATTATTGTGTTCTAGCCAGCATGAGGTAATATGTCCTTTCAGGTCATTAGAGATTTGAGTAAAACCTCAAAGCTATTTTGTAGCTTATGCAGTCTTAGCAACCTTCTTACCAGTGTTTCTGCAACAGACTCTGAAAACCTGGGATGTCAGACTGAAGTTAATACTCTAACTTATCTTATTGTCCTTCAGTGAAACTCTAGTAATGTTCTCACTATTATAAAGGCTTCCAAATTTTCCTAAAAGAGGAAACTGAGTAATTTATTGCATTATAATACATAGTGTCTTCAATCTGTTTATTTTAAGCATATAGTTGGTTTGATTGAATGTTTATATGTACATTGTTTGAAATTCTTGTGTCCAAAAAGCTCAAAAGAAGGCATCAGATCACTTGGACCTGGGATTAAAGAATGTCGTGAGCCACCATGTAGGTGCTGGGAACAGAGCACAGGTCCTGTGAGAGCAACAAGTAGTCTTTACCAACAATCCTGCTCTCCTATCCCTCACAATACAGTTTAGAAATTTATTTTTTTTTGAAATCATAATTTTTACTTATTCACACAGGGGTTATAAACACAAAAAGGCAGGACATGCGGAAAGGGGATGACACTAGAGCATGTGTGTTCAGGGGGAATACAGATATCTTTCAGAACAGGGTATCAGCTGGGTGCAGGTTCAGGGAACAGGTCACTATTACTCTGCCTATGATTAACTTGTTCTTATCTAAGTTGATATTATCTGCCAAGGCTACCTATTTACAAGGTCTATGACTACTCAGGCTGGTAAATTTCCACAAAAGCTGCCTGTTTACAATAGCTTATAGCCATCTGTTTCAATGTAAAGACATATTTTTATGTGAAAAAATAAAATTCTGTTAGAAAAAAATGATTCATAATTATTTCTTCTTTCTTCATTCTGAATACTCACCAAAACCAAGTAAATGAACTATGTTGGTTTTTCTACATTGATATTTGAAAATGCTTTTTGAGGATGTGAGTCATGGTAAAAAGATTTCATACAATGAACACAGTCATGAGTTTGATCCCTAGCTAAAGGAAAAGAGGAGAGGAAAGAATGGAGAGAGACTTTTATCCCCTCTTTACATTATTTTAATTAATCATTAATCTGAAAATATAATATATGATCTTATTAATTCATAAACCATCCTCAAAAGAAAAGTAGACATTGTATGCTCAGTGGACGAACAAATTGGTAAACAGTCTCCAGGCGCTCTCATAACAGTGCTTGTTTTGTTTCTTTTAGACACTCACTCATTCTATAGCTCAGGCTGGATTTGAACTCATGCAGATGCTGATGTTAGAGACATGAGCCAGTACTCATGTCTCATTCATTCTTACAGACAGTTGATTTGGTAATAGATAAGTGCTAAGAGGAAACCTCACAAGTTTCCTGAAAGTGGAGTATCCAAATTCTCCCACAGCATGGACCATCCATATCTGCATTGTAGAGGAATTTTAATCCAGCAGCAGGGATGCTCTGGCAAGGGATCACATCCAAAGACCTTCTAGGTCTGTGATCCGGTTGGTTGGAATGCATACCTGCTCTGGATTACTGTATGATCTGGCTGAAATACACACATGCCTTTAGTACACACCTGTAAACCCAAAACAATGTAGGTAAGGATATGTTGTAGAAGGAAGCAGCCATGTTTGAATGTGACAATTGAAGAAAGGTTTGACAGAATTAGTCATATGTCTAACTCACACAGAAACAGACAAGAAAGAGAGGCAAGGCAACTTAAGAGAATACCACAGATAAAAAGACAGGGTGGGGAGGGAGGGAGAGAGACAGAGGGGGAGGAAGAGAGATGAAGGAAGGAAGGAGGAAAAAAGGAAAGGAGATGGGGGGAGGGAAGAAAGGGAGGGGGAGGGGAAGAGAGAGAGGGAGAGGAGGAGAGGGAAGACAGTTTTTCTGTATTTTTTTTAAGACACGGGTTGCAGGTAAAGGCTAAAGGAACCAACAAAGAGAAAGAGCAAGTTAGTCAGACCAAGCAGAGTGATTCAGTCATCAGCAGAGAGTGAAGCCAGCTTTAATCAGTAAGATTGGAAAGAAGTTTGGGCCTGGATAGGTGAATTGAATCACCAGACAGTCGAAGTTCAAAAGAGCTAGAAAGACTTTATTCAACAGTAAGCCTCTAAGACACGTACATCTGGGTAATAAAAGATACTTTTATACTGCATAGTCCACTTAAAAAAAATTGAAATGTCTCTCTGACAAGCTTTCACATAATTCAGATTTTCAAACTATCTGCTTTTCTTATATTTTCAGGGAAAAAAAATCTACAGTTTTGTTTTCTGAACACTGTTTTGTGTGCAGTTAAAAACAAGTAATTTAGATATAACATTCCTTCCAAAGTTATTTAGTATTATTATATTTTCTGTATCTGAAATCCAGTTAGATTATTCCCTAGATGATACCTCAAAGGAATACTTTCAAGTTTTGTATACAGAAATGGCATAATGAAAAGTCATATGTGGACTAAGGTATAAAGATCTCAAATTATTAGTATTTTCTATTGTACCCAGAAAAAGAACAATGGCTTTCAGTTTTGTCTCTTGTCTGTAGACTACAGTACTAACATTGTGATTCATACAGTATCAGAATTCAGGAAATTTGTCAGATTTCAACAATGGAAAGAACTGGGTAACTTCTATTTCACAATGCCTGATTTAGAATGCAGATGGTTCTGCCTTTGATGTTCAGTGTTCTGAGTAAACATCTTAATGAGACCCAGCTGTACTTGCTCAACTCAGGTAGATTGCACTTTTATGATCTTGTGGAGTTAAAAAACTTAATTATCTTTTTGTCATAATGCCTTTTGTAGAAGACACTGAAACACTAAGCCTAAATGAAAGTTTTCCTCCTTCGTAAACTGGCAATAGTATGAAAATCAATGACCAATTTGCATGAACAATTGTTTTCTTGTTGAAGAAGAGATTGGTAGCAGCATTTAACAGACTGAATTTTGTATGTGAGAAAGAGAACGGACTTATTTTCTGTGCTTGGCTACTTTCCATGCAAGAGGGTGTGTTTTTTAAAATACATTCTTGGCCTTCATCACAAAACCACAGATAGCTATAATTTGGGTAACTTTAACAGATAATTTATGACTTTTGCACTCAGTTTAATGGCCCATAAAAAACTCAAAATAGCAGTGTGAGCTCTTTGCTTCAGCCGTCAAAAGATTCCAGGGGCCGAGAGGAGAATAACTTCCATGTCAAGGGGAAGGTCTCAATTGCACTGAGAAATTGGTTACTTAACACAAATATTAGGTGTTTTGAAGCTACACCCTGGTGATTGCATTTCTCCTCTTTACATCTAAGAAAAGGGTCTATATGGTTTCAGTTTCTTTATTTCCCTAATATATTCATGGAATGCTGCAAATTACTGTCAGGGAACCAGTGTTAACCTGTTAGTGACAATTTACTGCAACTAAATTCCAGCTGTTTCAACTGAGTCTTATAAATATTTTTGTACCCCCCTCCCCATGGCCTTTAAACAGTTAACAGCACCTGCTGCTGTTTGTGATGAAACACCACAGGAAATGAATACCAAAGGTATAAGATGAAAGAGAAAGTAATTTTCTGGGAGGGGAGCAGAGTAATTTTTCACTGGGGGGGGGTGAATGGTTGAGAGAGACCAAAAGACTTGTTAGGAATTACTTATGGAACAGAAATTGAGGCTAAGAGCTGAGAGAATAAGAGCATGTAGGAGAGGGGAGCAACAACAGCAACAACCCTAGTCACAGGTAAAATCCAAAAGAACAAGGGATGAAATGTACAGGGAGAATACACTACTGGAAGTGAGGTGTGAGGATATGAATGAAGAAATCCCAGCCCGAGATTTTGTATAATTACACTGTATATTTGATGGGTTAAAATAGCAAACAAAGGAGGTGGAGAGATGGCTTAGCAGTGAAGGGCAGTGACTGCACTTCCAGAGGTCCTGGTTTCAATTCCCAGCAAAGATATGGTAGCTCATAACCATCTGTGATTGGATCCCAGGACCTCTTCTGCTGTGTCTGAAAAAAGTCTCAGTGTACTCACATAAATAAAATAATAAGCAAATAAATCCTTAAAAAATTAGCAAACAGAAACTCTAGATATTTTATCTGTCACATGCTATTACCTATGAACAACAGAACACAAAACATATAAATACGATAAAAAATTAGAAACAACAGCATTTACTGCAGGCTGTGTGAAAAGAAGAGATACATTGAGGGATAAAAAAGAATAAATAATAAACTAAAATCAATGACATACCAATTATTTATTAAATGCCAAATGCTAATCTCTGAAAATGTATATACTAGTAAAATTATACAAGCTGAGCAAATTATATGTACAAATATATTTATGTGTACATACCCATATATACACATGTATGCATGTAACAAAAATTAATGAAAAAGAATGCCATTAATGTGAAAGAAAACAAAGTCAGAATATATGTCCTCATCAGGTTTACAAGTGCCCATGTGACCCCAAATGGGCATTTCTCAGTGCATGGCAAGTGGAGACTTCCAAACACTGATCTCTGAACAATAAGCACACACACACACACACGCACACACACACACACACACACACACACACAGATTCCTGATATGATACTTCCCAAATTTTTCCATACCTGACTCTTGTTTTGCTTCATTTCTACTTATATTGGGTGTGTAGAGATATTCTTTAATTTATATACATTTATTTCCTTTTTTGAAGTGTTCATGATAGTCTGAGTTCATAGCTTGCCTTGAATGGGTCAGTAAAGTTTTAAGACTGGCTCTCAGGCATACATGTGCCCATTTCCCTGAAAACCCTCCAAGCACACCTTCCCACTGTGTGGGAGTAGACATATGTGGCATAATGTATCATGCTCACTTTGGAGGCTCTATTTATTGAATTAATAACACTTGCCCTTCTTTCTTATTATTGTGGAGTTACTCTATTTAGAAGCAGTTCTTAACATGTCTAACTACTAAATTAGTATATTTAGAAGCAGTTCTTAACATGTCTAACTACTAAATTAGTAAAGTGCTATACTTATGCTTCATAAAACTACTTAATAGAGAAACCTTTTGTTGTTCTAACTCTCCAGTTACCCAATATGCACAAGAAGGCATCTTCTGTTTAGTATAAATCTGAGACTTAAGCATTTAAAGATGCATAGCACTTGTGAACTAAGAGCCATATCATAACCTAATGATGCTAAACTAACATTATTAACTAGTTAATAAACAAAAGAATGCATGAATCCCCCATAAGCAAAACTAATTATATTTACCCTTAGTTGGAAATGTTCAACTTTGAACAACATTCATGATTTCTTTACCATTATGAACTGTCCGTGTCTATCTAACTACTATATTTATGAGCTATCTCCAGTTTCTTTGTTTCATAAAACTTTGGAAGTAGTTTTAGAGTAAGCAAGGTATCTCTGTGGGTAAGAGTGTGTATCTATCTGCTGAAGACTAATGTTTCATTTACAGCATCCTGTTGGATGGCTCACATCACCTGTAATTCAAGCATGCTCTCGGTTTAGAAATACAATCACCTTTTTTGGTTCCATTGATATTTATCATTAAGTTGGCCCCACATTATTACGATACATAGGAGTACTACGTGAAAAACATATTTACTGCAGCACAGAACTATGAAACAATTTCTGTAACTTCAAGATAATTCTATCAGGTAATTTGCTAAGTTTCCTGTGCCTTCCTATTTTTCTACTCAAATAGTTTGCTATCATTACTGAGAAAGATAAACTAAGGGTTAAAGTGTTCAGTAACAGCATATTGTATTGGTATACAAGATGATGAAACTTCTCAAAATAGGCAGTGCTTTTCCCTTAAATACACTTGTAAAACACTCAGTAGGATCCTAACGATTATGACTGAATTGAAACCACATGCTTTTAATTAACATCCCATATTTGCAGTATTAAGTATACTTCATAGACATGCTGATATAAGTGTGGACTTACACCATCCTTTAATATACTGCTTATACCACCCTTTAGTATCCTTTAATATACTGCTCCCTTAAATCTCTCTCTCTATTTTTAATGAGTGTCTTTCTAATCAAAGAGAAATATAAACAAAATATTTTTATCTATTTTAGAAAACTCATACAATATAAATTATTGCAGAAAAGAAATAAAGTCACCTATAATCAGTTGCATCAAAGATAATGAATACAGTTGGCTTTAAATATGACTGTCCCATTTTACTGTGGTTGCTTCAGATCCCATGACTCTTGGTTGTCAGACCCATGCATTTGCTCCTTGGATAGTCAGACATTCTGAATTTATTTACAGCCTTGAAGACTCCAAGGTTGTCGAGTTTTTTTCTTGTCATATGTCAGGATGCCAGAGTGTGCTTCTTAACTACTTTAACCTCTGGGTTCTCAAAAGGCTGTTCTTCAACAACATCCCATCACTGCTTACTGCAATCTCTGTCCTACATATTTTGAAAATCATTTTCTATCAATCTGTAAACTGTTTAATAATAGTCTACAACTCGTGCCATGTGGAGTTTAAACTTAAATCTTTGTTCCATGAATACTTTATGTTTTACATTCCATCTTTAAAGTACTATAAGGAACTTTAAAGTTATCTTGTCAAGTTTAGAAATGAGCATGCTGGACTGAGCTGATGATACACAGATTGGAGGGAAAGAAAACACATAAATTGACATACATTGGCACAAGGACCTTATAGATTATAGATGAAGACAAAAGACTAAGACAAGATGGTTTCTGAGCTCTAGATGTTTTGTTTGATTTCGAGTCCCTTCAATGATTGAATCTAATTTGCTTTAGTTAATTTAATTTCAGTCAAAAGATCGAAGTCATTGTATTTCTCTTTGGTGGATTAAATCTTCATAAAAATGAAGTGAATTTATGGAAGGCCCTTTCTGTATTTCCAGTGCTAAAGAAGGGATACATCAGCTATCCCTTGAGTCTGCATGATTACCTCAGTGTGTCAAAGAACTACACTTTCTGGAATCACTGGATGACTCCACATATTACAGTATAGTTACCATTTTTTTCTCTTTTGTATATATATTTGTTTAGAAAAATATACTACCAAAGGAGTCTTGTTTATTCCTTAAAATGTCTGTGTTCTGCTTTTGATTATTTATTTTCTGTTTAATTTTAAAATGTATTTAGCCCAATTGCTCTTTAGAAGGACCCTGATCATCATTAAAAACAGTCTGTGTTATTAAAAGTGGGGAAACTCTGTGAAGAAAGACGTTATCATGTGGAATGTTATAAGTACAGGCCAAAAAGATCACTGAATAAAGTGTTGGCCATCTACGCATAAATAAGTTTGGACCCATGGCTCTGACTTAAAAGTCCAGCAGATTAATGGGCTACCTATAATTTCAGCATTAAAAAGACAGAGACCAAGAGAAAGCTGGCCAGTGACATTAGACATAATTGTTTATTTCCGGGTTTAATGAGAGAGCTAGCCTCAATAAATAAGGTGTAGGTTAACCCTCAAGTAGTCTGGTCCTGTACATACAGATACACACAGGCACATAAGAACACACAGATACACACACACACACACACACACACACACACTGCATGATAAACATTTCATGCATGTATACCCATAAATAAGCAAATCTGCATACACATACATATTCAAAAAAGAATATGATATACAATAATAGCCAAAGTAATAATGATATACAGATTGTTCCCTTTTTATTCCTCTTAAGATGATTTTGTATTATTTGAAGTAATATCTTTAAAAATATTTTTGAATCTGCAGCCTTTAGTCAAAGCCAAATTTAGAGAAATATTTTCTACAGTAAAATTTCACTTCATACAATAATTATATATATTTGTATATTTACTGAATTGAAGCAAGCAGAAAAATTTTTAAAAGTACATTTGAATTGACTACACGTTTTGATTGGGTACCCTTTAGCAATTAATCTGATCCTTCTACTCAAACTCCCTAGATTCAAAGGACTAATGCAACATTACATACTTTAGGAGAAGCTATTCTGGGCATCAAGGTGATATAATGATCACAAGAGAAATATTTCAATTAAGGGTAGAGTAGCAGCATGCTACAAAAGGCACACAGCGTCATGCTAATTAAAGTGCAATAAGCCAACAAAAGCCATTGAACACTATACTACCGGAGGCAAAATAGGAAGCTGATGAACCAAAGTAATTGTCTTGTTTTTAAAATCAACGTATCAATATACTACTGAGTAGTGAGATTAGACTAACTATGGGTCTCTAAGGAATAAATTGCATCAACTAAAGAAATTTTAAATCAATTTTTAACAAGTTACTAAAGTAGATAATTCACAAATTATAATAGATATATGTAAATATATGGTTTATTCCATGAAATTATTGCTTAGCATTACTGAACAAATATCTTTCCATGGATAATGTGAGGAAAGCAAGACAGCTAAATTGTTGTGTATTCAAATTCTTAGCACAGCAATAATCTTGAACTGAAAAGACATTTATTCTTTCTGAGTTTTTTTTTGTACATAAAAATATTTTCTCTACTAGGAACATTGTATTATATAAATGGTTATTTGAATTAGAGCAATAAGCAAGTCACATATGTACAGGTGAAACACAGGACTTGAGAAGTCAATTAGGAAGACTAGTTATTTATTCAGTGTAATCTTTCCTTAAATTGAAAACAAATTTTTCAGATGCCATAATCATTGAAAAGAGATAAACAAATCAAGGAAATTAATTTATAAACAAAATAATCAAATCCAGTTTTACTCTGTTGTGGTATAACTTAAATTTGGAATTTGTGGTTTCAGGGCACAATGCACATTAAAATATATGAGATAGGTCCAAAACACTGTGAAGAAAATAAAGATTATAATTAAAAAACATTGTGATGGAAGCTCAAAGGAATTCTTTGATAGATCCTCAACAAAGAGTACATTAATGAGGATGTTGCAATAAAGCAACTGGGCAATGATTCTCAGTTGTATCATGTGAATTACTACATATAATTATAGCGTACAATCCAACTTATGAAATAAGCCAGTATTTATGGCTAGTGTCCACACATGCTGTTAATAGCTGGTTAATACAAAGAGATCTCTGTACAATAACACAATTCTTGTAATTTCCTTTGGAATTTTGTATTTTCATTTATGTTTCTACAAAAATTCAAAAATTGATACATTTCAAGAATACTTCAGATAAAATAAAGGTAAATGTTTTTCAATGAAAGACCAGAATCTTTCTTCCAAGTATATAAAGGTTTGCTTAGAAAAGGAAACTTAAAAAGAAGCAGATAAAGGAATGTTGCCTTCTTTCCATCCTTCAGCCAAAATACAGCATGTCAATTCCCAAAGACAAAAGTGATCAGATATCAATCCTTTATCCCAGGAAGAACAAGGGTTAACTATCACTGGCATAGGGGAATACAGAAGAATCTTTATTTTGAAGCTGTTACAACTAGCTTTTGTCTGGCACTTATTTGATTCACTATAAGCTGTAGTCCCCTAGAGACATAACATCCTTTTGTTTTCTTCCTCTAATAATTTGCTATTCTTTATTGAAGATGCTAGTCATTTGGGATTAAAAGTCATTGCTCTGACAACTACTGATTCCCTAGATATAATCTATGTACATGTGGGATACATGTTAATAGATAACTGTATGTGTTCTTTGGTTATATTGTTCTTTTATTAATGTAGACACTTCTAATAAGAACCTATATTGAAAAGGGAAAACATATTTTATCCACCTAGTTTCAATGTAGAAGTTCAAAATAATTAAGTAACATGATTGTTCTTGCTGCAGAGAAATTGTTATCATTCAAAACTCTATCCAAACTCACATGCTGTAAATTAATTCAGCCAATGTTGAGAGATATATATTCACAGGTTATAGGGATACTTCCGATTCTTTGTCTATTGTGAGTTAGAAAACATTTTAGATTTTAAAAATACAAACAACAAAAGAGATTTATTCATCTGCAATGTTTTTTATCTGAAAGTATTGTGTTACTTAAAATTTGGAAAGCTTTCCTCATCCAGTACTAGAAAGAAATAATATAACCACATACATTGCAAAATATGAGGTGTATCTATATGTTTGCTTTAAAGAACTTGAGCTTGAAAGGCAGGATTCAAAGGAACAGGCTATTCTCAACATGTACAAAGGAAACAGTTTCCCTAGCAACAGGAAATAGGTGAAAGCTCTCATGAGTGATCCTTCCACCCATGTTCCTTTTGAGTTTGGTAATGCTTCCAAGCTCATGGAGGAAAAACAGAGTGAACGTATCACAAAGAAATGGTCCAGATGGTGAAGGGCTTTTGCAGCATTTATGAGATGGCAAGTGACTTGTTGTTTGCAGTTATAGGCAATAAGAGAAATAGCTAGGATAGAATCCAAGTTTCTTTCGCCCTGCTATATGTTTCCCATATCCATAAAGCATAAAACTATGTGAGGGATTCTTATGAGAACATTAATCCTGTCTTATTGACATACAAGAAAAAATTGTCTTTGTTAGAATCATTTCATTACTAATTTCTACTTTTACCAGCAAGTGACTTAACTTCTGCCTGTCCCCTCCTACACAAACGTACACACACATACATAAATACACACACTCCCCCACACTAAAATACACACACAGACACATACATACACAAACACACAAATACACCCAAAACCACACAAAAACACACACACACAAACATGCACACACAAACACACACACACAAAATCATACACATACATACACACAAACACAGAAACACACACACTCTCTAGAATGAAGTGAAAGACTGGTAGAAATTGCAACATTTTGACAGGCCCATTATGCTAATTATTTCCCAGCATTGGAAACTCAGCCATTTTTTTTGAAGCTTTTGCTCCAGTATCAGCTTTTCACACAATGAAGATGTTTCAAACTATTCCAGAGGTGAATGAATTGCTTCACTTATGACATGTTTTTCTTCAAATTATCCAATCTTATTTTGCTGTAAGGAACCACAGAAATGAGAACTTTCTTTGCTAATTCTATTTAAATACTTAATTCATCATGTGCAATGCTAGAGGCTGGGAATAGAAAAATGAATAATGAAGAGTCCTGGCCCCCCAAAGGCCTGCAATCATTCTCACCATGAAACATCAGGAATTTGAAATAACTTAGTAATTAGTCCATTTCTTCTGTAATATTTCATAATTCTACTGATGAGCATGTCGTTACTGGTTTTGAATTTCAAAATTGTGTTTAGAAATATAAAAAGACAGAGAAGAAAATGGTCTTTGTGAATTTGCTTACTTGTAAACCAACATGTTCAGTAAGTATGGAAAAGTTTGACACTTTAGAATAAAATTTAACAGTATTAATGAAACAAAAAAAGACAGAGATGGAGAAATTTTACAAAAGATAAGATAAATGCATTGGACAGTTTCATTGACTCAAGTAACAGTAGGTGTTGAATGTAAAGAATAGAATAACTATATTAAATATTCAAAAACATGTTAATATGCAATCAGCATTTCTCAAAATAGAACTGCTTTAATTCTGACTACAATCTAATATTTGTATAAGGAATTAATGAACACAGCATCGTTTGTAAGATTGCACTATGAAGCTGAGAGTTCCAATATGCACATGATATAATTCTATAAAATAAATAGCAATAATTCCCCTCAGTGGTTATACTAAATTCATAGCCAATGATATCTCTTGTAAAAAGAGGCTTTTTTCTTTGGGTTCATCTTAATATATATACTTAAGAATATATATATATATATATATATATTATATATACATATATAATATATATAGCATAATATATAATATATATAATATATATACTTAACAATAATGGTAAACAAATAATATTAAAAGAATTATTTTACAGATGATTGCATCATTATAGGATAGAAGTTAATACTATGCCCAATGTAAAATTGCTGCAAATATAATATATAGAAAATTAGGCGCGGAAGCGGAAGCGGCGATAGGTGGCGGAACTCTGCGAGCTTCTGCCCCACGTGTGCGAAGTACTATGATGGAAGTCAAAGGGAAGAAAAAATTTACAGGAAAGAGTCCACAGACATCACAAGGAAAGAATAGATTTCATAAAACCAGTGAGTCTAGCTCTTCAAAGACATTGCCAAGGAAAGCTGTTAAGGATGGCGGACCTAAAGTGACGTCTAAGAACTTTGAGAAAGGTGCTACAAAACCTGGCAAGAAGGGTGTGAAGCAGTTCAGGAACAAGCCACAAGGGGGCAAAGGACCGAAGGACAAATTTCAGAAGGCAAATAAATTCAACAAGAAGAGGAAATTCCAGCCAGACGGTAAAAGTGATGAATCAGCAGCCAAGAAACCCAAGTGGGATGACTTCAAAAAGAAGAAGAAAGAGCTGAAGCAGAGCAGGCAGCTCAGTGATAAGACCAACTACGACATCGTGGTTCGAGCAAAGCACATTTGGGAGAGCTTGAGAAGAAAAGATTGTGACAAGGGAAAACGGGTGAAGCTCATGAGTGACTTGCAGAAGTTGATTCAAGGGAAAATTAAAACTATTGCCTTTGCACATGACTCAACTCGAGTGATCCAGTGCTTCATTCAGTATGGGAATGAGGAACAGAGGAAG
The DNA here is from genome assembly GCF_004785775.1 of Grammomys surdaster. Taxonomy (NCBI): domain Eukaryota; kingdom Metazoa; phylum Chordata; class Mammalia; order Rodentia; family Muridae; genus Grammomys; species Grammomys surdaster. The sequence goes on from NW_021604565.1 coordinate 7,465,301, forward strand.
CAGGCTTTCGAAGAATTACAAGGTGACTTGGTTGAATTAAGTAAAGCCAAATATTCCAGGAATATCGTTAAGAAGTTTCTCATGTATGGAAGTAAACCACAGATTGCGGAGATAATCAGAAGTTTTAAAGGGCATGTGAGGAAGATGCTGCGGCATTCAGAGGCATCGGCCATTGTGGAGTATGCATACAACGACAAAGCCATTTTGGAACAGAGGAACATGCTGACAGAGGAGCTCTATGGGAACACATTTCAGCTTTACAAGTCAGCAGATCACCCGACTCTGGACAAGGTGCTAGAGGTGCAGCCGGGAAAGCTGGAGCTTATCATGGATGAGATGAAGCAGATTCTGACTCCCATGGCCCAAAAGGAAGCTGTGATTAAGCACTCACTAGATCATAAAGTGTTCTTGGACTTTTTTACCTATGCACCCCCAAAACTTCGATCAGAACTAATTGAAGCCATCAGGGAAGCAGTGGTGTACCTGGCCCACACACACGATGGCGCCAGAGTGGCCATGCACTGCTTGTGGCATGGTACACCCAAGGACAGGAAAGTGATCGTGAAAACAATGAAGACGTACGTGGAGTAGGTTGCTAATGGCCAGTACTCTCACTTGGTTCTCCTGGCGGCGTTTGATTGTATTGATGACACTAAGCTTGTCAAACAGATCATCATATCAGAAATCATCAGTTCCTTGCCCAGCATAGTTAATGACAAATACGGAAGGAAAGTTCTGTTGTACTTGCTGAGCCCCAGAGATCCCGCCCACACGGTGCCAGAGATCATCCAGCTTCTGCAGAAGGGTGATGGCAACGCGCACAGTAAGAAGGACACGGCAATCCGCTGGCGGGAGCTCTTGGAGTCCATCTCTCCAGCTTTGCTGAGCTACCTACAAGGACACACTCAAGAAGTGGTGCTGGATAGGTCTGCGTGTATTCTGGTGTCTGACATCCTGGGATCTGCTACTGAAGATGTCCAGCCTGCTATGGATGCCATCGCTGGTCTGGCAGCAGCAGAATTGTATCCTGGTGGCAAGGATGGAGAGCTTCATGTCGCTGAGCATCCTGCCGGACATCTGGTTCTCAAATGGTTAATAGAGCAAGATAAGAAGATGAGAGACAACGGGAAAGAAGGTTGTTTTGCGAAAACCCTTGTAGAGCACGTTGGTGTGAAGAACCTCAAGTCCTGGGCCAGCGTCAACCGAGGAGCCATTATTCTTTCCAGCCTTCTTCAGAGTTGTGACCAAGAAGTTGTAAACAAAGTCAAAGCTGGACTGAAAACCCTGATCCCTACCTTGGAAAAAAACAAAAGCACCAGCAGAGGCATCCAGACTCTGCTTGAGAAGCTGACTGCATAGGCATGCAGGATGGGCAAGCAGGAACCCGCTTCCCAGAGAAGGGCAGACTCTACCATACGGATGCTCTGTGCATGTATTTGTTAAAGGACCTATTTATATAAAATTGTTTCTAAAACAGAAAAAAAAAAGAAAGAAAGAAATAGGATTGTAGACAACATAGACATGATGGCAGCAATAAGCATTATGCCATGGACCATAATTGGGCCCTGCATCCATGTTCTTGCCTTGGCTTCTTTCAATTAACTGTGACCAAGGTACATAGGGAAATCAACACTTTTCTCATATGTTCCTTTTGACCATGGTGTTTTGTTACAGCAAAAGAAACTAAGACATTAGCAAAATGGTAAATTGCCTCATTAGGGATTTGGAATATTGTAACTGTCGTTTCTTTTGTAACGGCCGTCAGGTTCTGTTACTTTGTAAAGGCCGGCCGGTTCTGTTGCTCCGGTCGGCAGGTCAGGGTCTAGCAAGAGAGAGTGGGGACGGAGGAAGGGGAAAAAAGGGGCAAGAGACGCAAAAGATAGATACAAGCCAGAGTCCGGTGGAGTCTCTTCAAGTCTTCTTTATTCTCTTCTCTTCTTACTATATTCTCACTCCTTCAGTCTCCTGACACCTCTCACTTTCTCTCTCCTTCCTCTACTTCCTACTTCCTACTACCTCCTACTACTTACTACCTCTACCTTTCTACCTCTACCTCCTCGACTCCTCTACTCCTCTACTCCTCTACTGATCTACTCTTTTATAGAAGGGAAATCCTGGGTATTTATACCCTTTACCACGTGACTTGCCCTCGTGCACAATCTCAACTGAAGCCACTACATCACGTGCCTTGTAGCCATGGATACCAGGAGCACCTGGCAGCTGGGGGCACTAAACAGTGTAACAAGATGTTTATCAGAGTGCGCTCAGCTATTGCAGGCTGTTGAAACAAGTCTCTTGTCAGGGTATATGGCTCGAGATGGCTGTAAAGATGATAGCCACTTTCGGCTAAGAGTCGGCTCCCAACAGAATATCATAAATTACTGATAAAACAAAAAGAACCAATTTGAAAAGGAGAGACAAGGTTGAATGTTAGTAGAATGTAGAGCATGGTAACAGCACTGCTTATTGTTGATGGCTATCACAGAGGAGCAGGATTTTGAGTAGCTTTACAGTGTATTATGAAGATGTTAAGAATATCAGGTAACATATTAATAAGGGTACAATATATGAAAAGGACCATGGGGTTCAGATTGTTTCTGCAATATAAGGCTCTTGTACTTTACAGGAAAACACGCCATTTTATTATGAAATGAATGCATTTCATTTAGTGAGAAATATCAATAGTGAAAATAATATCATTAACAATACCTTTATCCCTATAAAGTCAATGAAGTCTGTGGACATGTATTTCACTCTAGATGAAGGGTCTCATTATAAATTTTGTAAGAGTAGGAGTAACTAAATTTTATTTTAGTTTAATATTACACACACAAACACAGACACACACATTATTATTTTTGAACAACTGTTATTGAACTCAGTGTCATTTTTCACTCAAAGTATTGTTTGTTGTTTTACTTTTAACTTCTATTTTGTAATTTTTTACACTATAGTTTGTTTTCTTTACATTTCCTTTCTCTAAAGTATTCTTTGTACCCCTTCCTGCAATCCTAAAATGCACATGGTCTCTTCTTTAATTAATTGCATGGGTTTATATTCTGATTGCTCATTATTTGGTAATACATGACTAATCCTTGTTCCCTTTCTTGGCTATGTCAACCACTTACATTCTCTGATTTACATTTTCCTGCAAATGCTTATTCAGGCTAAACATTTGGAAACTTTCTTCCATCAAGTTTGGTATGCTCACTGTTGTGTTCCTTCTTGAGATCATATGGTGGGGATAGTATTGGTGCGACTTCATAGTCTACCTATGCTCTTTCTAGAAGATTTATGTTCACAGGCAAGATCCTCACTTTTTGATTCTCAAGGTCTTTCCCACTATCTTCTTCACTTTTCCCTGAGCATTGGATGAGGGAAAATATTCTAAGAAGGTACACTGCTTGTTTTTAAGTGTACATATAGAATTGAAGGAATCTATATGGTGTGAGTCCCACTTGGTCTTTATTCCCTTCACTTTTTCCTCCAGTAGCATGTAGTATACTTTCTAGCAACTTGAATTCAAGGCATTAGAGGTAAGGTTTCTAGTTGGAGATCAGTCTAAATCTGATGAAATAAGTCAAGATTGTCTTCAGGACTATCTCCTTACTACCAGTTTGTATAGAGCAACAATATCACTCAAGGCTTAGAGATCTGTGTGGGAAAACATGTCAATGAATATAAGGGGCCAAGGTGTTGGGTAGCTTTAAAGAAACAGTATCATCAAAACACAAAAGAACTGATGATTGCATGAACTCACAGAGAATTTCTCATCAGTCATAAGAACTGCACGTTTAATTCATATAGTATATCACTACTAAGTATGAGGCATGGACAACAGCAAATATATTATAAATTAAGAATAGGTGATGGGATTTTTCAAAGAACATTTTCCTGTTATGTGGAACTTCAATATGATTACCATTCATGTTCTCTATATTGGTGTTACATCACCTGACAAAGAAATTGATGATACAAAACAAAAATATCCACATAAATGCATTATTAAGAAAATAAAAATAAATCAGTCATGATAGAATACTGTTTGAGCAGCTACTCATGTGGCCTTAGCTGATATTTATAATTACCTTTCTCTAGTACTCATTTTGTAGTTCCTTCATCCTCCTCTACCAGCCCCTCAGCAAGTTGTAAACCTTTTCCTAGAAGAGTGACCCATACTTTTATTTCTGATGTATCTGTGCCCTTTGTCACCCTGTCTGGAATAGGCTGTTTCATTTAACTGTAAAAATTAATGAAAAATTTTGTAGAACGATAGATACCCTAAAGCTTAATAATCACTGATATAATTTTAGGAATTCTTATGGGATCATCGTTAAGACTTAAGAAGTCTTCTACTTGTCTATATAGCATCACTACACAATAGTACATCTTCATAGATTTGCAGAGATCTGTTCCAAAGAGGTGAACTATTGCTTACAGATTGTTATCTATGTTTAATGATAAGAATAAAAGCATATTAATAGCAGGAATCTTTCCTAAAATGAAAGGCCCTCTCTTATAAGGGCCTTGCTTAATAAGAGAGAATCTGTAGCAGATTATATAATAATCTGAAGCATAGCATCTCAGGAAGATCACCTGCTAGTATTCAGCTTGTCCTGTCATCAGATAGAGATTCCAGATTAAGTGAGGAATGGAAAACCAGATGTCTTAGGTTCTGTAGGGCAAGACCTGGCACCCCGACTCACATGAAGATCAGGTGATAGTAAACTCTTTTTATCCTTGATTTTACAGCACCAGGCTGGAGATGCACAAGGTTTCTTGTCTCACACATTGACTCACTGATTCACTGTCACTCTCAGTAATGAGATCTTCACAAGAACAAAGCACTGGAAGAAACTCCTCTTCAGTATGCTATGAGATCTCTAAGAGTAAAAGTCCAGCATTAACTAACCCTCATAATCTTGGAGAGACACACTCTCTATCAGATGCATGTTAACCCTGAGGCAGGCTCTATCCACTCCTCCTACTAATAAGGTTCCTCCCAACATTGCTACTAATAAGGTTCCTCCCAACATTGCTGTCCCCCACATATTATTAATTTTTCTTATTAAATAAATGTTAAAATTTTAATTGTTATGTTCCATATTAGTGTTTATTGTTATCCACCTTGCCAGTGTAGATTTTATCATGTGTACTGCTCTTTATGGGATGATTTTCTGTCGGGAGCAGCCCTGCTTATACACTGAAGGCCT
>NW_021604565.1:7475513-7566110 GCF_004785775.1 Grammomys surdaster
CCTCCCCTCCCACTCTGGACCCTGTACACAAAATACATGGTTTCTTCACCAAATAGGTATTTTTTTCTACTTCTGCGGTACAATCAAGAGAAGTAGCAATATCCTTATCATATTTTGGTGCTTTTTTGGACAACCCTCACAATGACTATTAAAGGAGTTTTTCATAGTTGGTATTAAGGATTTTGTTACATTGCCTGTGGCTTTTTGAAAAAGCATTGCCAGTTCAAATAGGAAATTCCTTTTAAATTATAGATTTATGTCTATACGCAGACTTACACGTATTTTAGGCATGCTTAGGTAGCTATAAGTATGATTTCATTATAATTTTTTTCAGACATCCTTGCTGAAATTTTGCTTCTGTTTTGATCTGATGACAGAAATGAGAAGAACTAGGGAGAAAGACTTAGTTTCTTTTCTTGATTTTCCTCCCTCCAATTTTATTCTTCCTTCTTCTCTTCCTGACTTTCTTCTTTTCTCCTTTCTTCTCATCTTCATTCTCTTCTTGTTCCTTCCTCCTTCCTGCCTTCCTATTTTCTTCATTTTTGTCTGAAGATTTTCTGTCTTCTGGAAATGTTCTTCCTTTATATATAGTCTTACTGTTTTCCAAAGCTTGCTAGTCTTTTAAATTTTCCAGTCATTAGCATGGCTATGTTTTCATAGGAGTGAGCATATGGAGAGTCAGAGGTAAAATGTTATTTACTCCCGGGTGTTAATTTTGTGGTTTACCATAATCCCTTTTGAGGGTGAGGGGCGTATTTTAACACACTTCCTTTCACACAACTCCTCCAGATTATCTTCAGAGTAACAAAATGGCAAAAGAAAAATGTAAAGATATTTGGGTGTGTGTGTGTGTTATCCATGGTTCTCTTACAGAACTGAATAAACTGAATGGATATTTGCCAAAGGCAGAGTTATGGAAAACATGGAAGAGCCAGAAGATCAGGGAGTTCACTGTGAGATTGTGTCTCTTAATAATTTCAGAAGTGACACCAATATAGTGTCACCAATATGATGACCTAAACATAAATCAATAAAGAACGATACCAGTAGACATTACAAAGTGGATACAGAAAAGCACATGGGGACTCAACACTACAAAAAAATAAATAAATAAAAATCAAGCAACTAAAGAATGCTGAAAGTGGAATACATTGTTTTCTATGGTTAAGCATACCAACTGGTTATCCAACACCAAACAATTAATCTGAAAACATACATAGTATTAACACTATACAAACTGAAAGGGTTTTACATTTAGGAATATCTATTGTGTAAAAATACACAAATATAAATATAGCATCAATTAATGATGAAAGGGTTGTGAGTTTAAAAGTAAGAAAGGCAGTGTGTGTTGGAGTGTTAGGAGGGAGGAAAAGGAAGAGGAGGATGATGTAGTTGTATGATAATCTCAAAAATAAAAGAACAAAGGAAGTAAGTATTAGAATGGCTTACTCTATAGAGATTGAAGAGTGCAACAGTGAAATATTCACACTGATGAGAACTATAGCTGCCCAGTCCATAGGACTGGAATCCTGAGGCACTCTAATCTTTCCCTAAAGGGCAGGCAGATTCATACAAAGCTACTGACTTTCAGTCCAAGTGAAAAGTCTGAGTAAACAGGATTCATTTCTTAGAAATGGTGACAGTAAAAGTAGATCCAGCAACATGCACCTACAAAATAGATGAACTTGTACCTATAAATCATACCCAAGCAGGCAAAAAAAACACAGAGCTTTCCTTTGAATCATCTTCTATCTGGACCACGAGTTTTAGATACCACATCTATTCAAGGTAGACATTACTACTTCAGTCCCTGTTATCTAGAACTCTGCACACAAGCATGACCATCAAGCCTAATCTAGAGCATCCCTCACAGATGTGAGCAGACGCTTTGTCTCCTCTGTTTTCATGTTCATATCAAGAAAAGAATCAATGTTAACATCACAAAGCACTAAAGAGACTAATGTCACCAAGCATTGGATGATATTGATAGAGAAGAGAAAATAACATGAGATCTTTCAATCCTAATTCTCTACTGAACATTTATGTTTATTGGGTCCTGACAACAATGTCCACTCTAAGCAAACAAGTATTAATTTATTCAGAAAGCATTTTTATAAGACTTGGAATCAATATTTAATGTTTCATACTAAAAAAAAACTAAGTGGGTATATCAAATTGTTCATGTGTATTTATTTTTAGACAAGATATGGCGAGACCCATACTTCACAATGAAAAGCAGTATTACTCAGTCCATGTGCAATCATTTTATGAGAAATAATAGATTTTATGAAGTCTACCAACATGCCACCAAATGAATTATCTGCTATACATTTTGGAGATATCTTGCTTAATAAGAATTAAATTGTGACCATTGTGAGCATAGGGAGAGTCAGAGGTTAAATGTTATTTATTCCTAGGTGTTCATTTTGTGGTTTACCATAATCCCTTGGGGTTTTTTTGCATATTTAATACACCTCCTTTCACATAGCTCCTCCACATTATTTTCAGAGTAACAAAATGGCATCCCTTGTGCAGTCACCAAAGGACCAAAGGCAGACGCTTTTGTGGATGCCAGGAAGTGCATGCTGACAGGAGCTTGATATAGCTGTCTATTAGATGTCTGCCAGAGCCTGACATATACAAAGGCTGATGCTCACAGCTAATCATTGAATTGATCATGGGGTTCCCAATGGAGGAGTTAGACAGAAGACTGAAGGAGCTGAAGGGGTTTACAGCCCCATGGAGAAAAGGACAATACTAACCAACCATAGCTCCTAGGGTCTAAACAGCCAGCTTGGGAGCACACATGGAGAGACCCATGCCTCAAGCTGTATATGTAAGGGAAGATGGACTTGTCAGGCATAGGTGGGAGAGGAGGCCCTTGGTCCAGTGAAGGCTGGATGCCCAAGTGTGGGGGAAAGCGAGGGTGGGGAGGCAGGAATGGGTACCTTCTCATTGAAGCAGGAGGAGGGGGAATGGGATAGGGGCTTCGGGGGGAAAATGGGGAAAAGGGATAACATCTGACATGTAAATAAAGAAAATATCCAATTTTAAAACAGAAAAAAAGAATGAAATTGTAGCAGTTCTTAGGACTTTGCTTGAGAAACACTACTGTGCTCAGTGTCTTCTCTCCCCTTGGCTCTTGAGTCATCATCATCATTGGGTTCACACCTGTTATCATGTCATTCTTTCTCATTTTCACAAACTCCCTTTTCCTATTACACTTTTAAAATTTCCATCTTCATTTACATGTATTAATGACTTCAGGGAGGCACCTTAATCATATCAGTAATGAGTTGTTAGCTTCAATTAAAGAAGGTGGCCCTTCTCTAACCTGGTTGTCCTTTTCATGATCTTTATCTATCAACTTTTACAGGTTAATGCTCACTGTCTGTGTGCCCACTGATGACAAGATCTAGTTTTCTATAACTTTGAAATGGTTCCACTGACTTATGCGTTATTCCCTGGAATTATAAATGAAGTTAATACCTGATGTATGTTGTGCTCATACATAATTACTGGAAAGAGAAACATTATGTATACAGAAAATATCTCATGACTCCTAACCACACACACAAATTGCTTTCTTGCTGCAGTGTTTTTTGTAAAATACAGGTAGTACTTGTGAGTGTGAAAGGGTGCAAGGGAGAATAAGGACCACATTTCAGTGTGGCATAATAAATGTATCATGTTTCAAGATATTCTCAAAGAAGAGAAGCCAGGTTCAAGCAGAAAGTTGATGCAGAAAGAAAAATCCTATTTGTTGTCTTGAAATATGCATGTGAGTTGGCAGATGTTAGAAGTTTCTAAGTCTTTTTGTTATACTCTTTTTTATTATTATTAATCATTCCATTTATTTACATCTCAAATGATATCCCACTTCCCTGTTACCCCTCCAGAAACTCTCCATCCCATATCCTCTTTCACCCTCATCCCCTTTGCCTCTATGAGGGTTCTCATCACCACAATACCCTCCTGCCCCATTCCTCCAGCATCTTCCTAAACTGGGGCATCAAATGTCCACAGGACCAAAGGCCTACTCTCCCATTGATGTCAGACAAGACCATCTTCTGCTACATATGTATCTGAAGCCGTGGATCCCTCCCTGTACACTCCATGGCATTCTTCAGTTTAAATGCAGTCCCTATCAAAATTCCAACTCAATTCTTCGTAGAGTTAGAGCAATTCTCAAATTCATTTAGAAAAATAAAAATCCAAGGATAGTAAAAATTATTCTAAACAATAAAAGAACTTCTGGGCAAATCACCATCCCTGACTTCAAGCTGTACTATAGAGCAATTGTGATAAAAAACACAAAGCAAAGAACAAAAAACAAACCTGTATGGTATTGCATTGGTACAGAGACAGGCAAGTAGATCAAAAGAATAGAACTGAAGGTCCAGAAATGAACCCACACACCTATGGTCACTTGATCTTTGACAAAGAAGATAAAACCATCCAGTGGAAAAAAAGACAGCATTTTCAACACATGATGCTGGTTTAACTGTCAGTCACCATGTAGAAGAATGAAAATTGATCCATTCTTATCGCTTATACAAAGCTTAAGTCCAAGTGGATTAAGGATCTCCACATTAAACCAAAGACACTGAATCTAATGGAAGAGAAAGTGAGGAAGAACCTCAAACACATAGGCACAGGGGAAAATTTCCTGAAGAGAACATGAATGACACATACTCTAAGATCAACAATCGACAAATGGGACCTCATAAAATTGTTAGACATTCAATCATTAATAACATTGAGTATGATAGACATTGATTTAAAAAAACCAACAAATACAAAAACAAACCTCTACAAAATTCTGAACACCAAAATTTCTGCTCAACATTGAGTCATTCTCCATGTAGGCAACTTTCTGACAGATCTATTGCTGTTAAAGCGAATGAAGGAAATTGTTCACATACAGTCTATCAAGACCCACTATTAGCTAATAGGGCACTTAAATAAACATAGACAAATACATAATGCAAATTAAGTTAAGTACACTCATCTTCTGCACAATGTGCCTACTCTGTATTTTTAAACCATTACAATAGTCTATGAAATGCTCACTGAAAGAGAAATCTACCTCCAACAATGCCAGATAGTTTATCTGTAAGATTTTTGCTTAGTGTGAATTCTGAAAACCACTACAGATTCAGAGCAATGGGAGGATTTTCTCTTCTAATCTCATACCACAGTCAAAATTATACACTTCAGAAAGCTTTAGTCGTAGTGACTGGCAACGTAACTTTTCAGTAAACATTTGAAATGATCCCAAGTATTATCTGAAGAAAAGAAAGACATAAAAAGATCAACTTGATACAAAGCAGCAATATAAAATGTGATTAATATTTCAAGTTGAGAGATGAATATAGGAAAACAAATACAGGACAGATAAATACAATTATGGCTATTTTAAAAAAGACTCAAATACTGTACTTACATGATAATTACACAGAAAACAAATATTAATAAGATTAACAGTGATAAAATCATTGACAGGTACGCTTTGCTTGAACACTTAGAGAGCTAAAAGTCTCATTGTCAATATGAAAGTGCAGGCTATCGAAACATGCTGATAATGTTCATAGTATGAACTGTTAAGTGGATAAAAGTGCAAAGGGACAAAAGAAGATCTGAAATCAACTTCACCTCTTCCCTTCTTCATGTTTTCAGATGTTAGCTTATTTTTATTGTTTATTTTATCTAAGTTGCTCATTTCTGTAACACAATCTTTGGCAGAAAAACTAAAGAAGAGGTTGATTTGTCTCACATGGTAAGAGGTTTGGGCTGTCATGGCAGTGAGCCTAATTTTCCTTTCCCTTCTCACATCTTTGTGCTTCAAAACTAGACAGATTGGCTGGGAGTAACGATGAATGTAATCTTAACAGCTGTTCTAGAGTGACCTTCTTCAGCTAGTAATCTACTGTGTTCCAAGGTTTCAATAACATCTGGAACGGAACCGTCGGCTGTGGCCTACATTCTCAAACTGATGAGATGCAAGCATTTCTTTGTTTTTCTTTTTTTAATTCATATTTGTTCAGCATTTTTACTTTTAAAAATTATTTTTTTTACATTCCAAATATTGTCTCCCTTCCTGGCCCCCCTCCCTGATTTTTCACCCTATCCCTCTCCCTTTTGCCTCTGAGAGAGTGATCCAACACCAACCCACTCCCCTTACCCATCTACCCCCCTCATGCACCCTCCCACCCACACCTCACCCTCGTCCCCCTTCCCTGTGGCATCAAGTCTCTACAGGATTATGCACATCCTCTCCCACTGAGGCCAGACAACCCAGTCCTCTACTACATATGGACCAGCCCATGTATGTTCTTTTGTTGGTGGCTTAGTCTCTGGGAGATATGATGGGTCCAGGTTAGTTGATAATGTTGGTCTTCCTATGAGGTTGCTATCCTGTTCAGCTTCTTCAGCCCTTCCCCTAATTTTTCAATAGGGGTCTCTGACCTCAGTTCAATAGTTGGCTACAAGTATCTGCATTTGTCTCAGGCAGCTGCTGGAAATGCCTCCCAGAGTAGAGAGCCATGCTAGGCTCCTGTCTCCAAGCATGGCACAGCATCAGTAATAGTGTCAGGGTTTGGTGACATCCAATGGGATAGATCCCAAGTTGGGCCTGTCACTGGATGGCCTTTCCATCAATCTCTGCTCCATTTTTTCCCCTGCATTTCTTTTAGATAGGAACAATTCTGGGTCAAATATTTTGAAGGTATGTTAGTGACACCATCCCTTCACTGGAGACCCTATCTATCTACTAGAGGTGGTGATTCAGAAGGAAAGAGGTTACAGTTTTTCAGTTTAAGACTTAAGGTAGAAGATTTAAGGTATTAATAGTCTTTATCAAAATGAGGACTAATTGTCAAATCCTCAGGAGTTTGAAGGCCGTGACTATAATTGTCCTTTCTTCTTCCACTAAAACACATACAGAAACTCAGATTCAAAGTGTTTTGTGTGGCAAGGATATTAAAAGGACACACAATTAAGAACATGGAAAAGCAATATTTTGATAAATCAAAGAACTATTCATTACTGACCAAGTTTCGTTATACACAATTTGCTGCATTTTATTGAAATATTGTATTGGCTATATCAAAACAGAAATAAACTCTGATGAAGACATAGAAGTTCATAAAGCCTTAGACATTTTTCTATAACATGACATAAATACATTATTGACTATCATTTTAAGCTAGTCTGGGTAAAATGTGACTACACTTGAATCATGGAGCAATCATTTTGAATAACCTATATTTGGAATATAGCTTAGAATGATAGTTAAGAACTGTTCATGTTAGCTGTGCTTTGTAACATATGCAATATTTCTGACACTTTCATATGGGACTAATTCAACTCAAAGTTAAAGGAATTTATTAAACACTGCTAAGTAGCTAGTCCACAAAAGATGGAAAATTAAAACATAAAGGAAAACAAGATTTTTTTTCTAAGCAAGTATATAGAAGCTGTTGAAGAGGGAAAGAAAGGGCCACAAAGGTTAGTCAGAGGGAAATAAAATTCATCTTGCACATCAAAGGTAAAAAGAAAGCTATTGAAGAAAGACCAAAGCAGCTGTGGAGTCAGTGTTTTCCAAGATGCTTATCATGTCACTGTTTGATGGAGATTGGAAAATCTTTCCATATCACTTTGTGTACAAACATGAGAGCGATACATATTCTTATAAAACTCTGATTTCTCTCTAGAATTTCTCCAAGTTTTTATTTTAAGCCAATTGCTTGAGTATTAGAAAAATGTATTTGAGTGATGTTTACTCTGTATTTTTCCTTCTTTTTAATCACATTTCATATGATATTTGTCACAGGTCTAAAACTTAATACTTATGTATTTAAGGAAACTGACTGTTTATGTGAATGTGAATTTTATATTTCAACTGGATTGATGTTGGCAGATCATTTAATGAGTTTTAGAGGTCTCTTCTATGCTTCTTAAATACGTCATCATTTAGAGAATTATATAATTACTATGTTAGCAAGAGGTGATATTCTGAAATGCCAAGTAGTCTGACAGTATTTCCCTTACATTACTGTGGAGACAAAGACAGGTGGGAGCAATATAGTAACAATCACTTCAATGCAAACTGGAAGAAAAACGAACCAGAAGTAAATCATGTGGACTTGAGGTATTTCAATTTTACTCACATCAGGAAACAAAGTCAGTCTCATAGAACAGGATAGTAACAAAACCATTCACAAGAGTCTGGAGATGGCATATGTATGAGTGTGGTCATTTAGCATTCATTTATAGGTATACATATGTTAAAATACGTTGTACTAACAAATTTATATAACTTTAACATTCTGATTAATTTTTAAAATTGTATAAAAATATTTTAAAGTCTCTTAAAAATTTTACATAATCCTACAAAGTACTGGGTTCATATGTTATCCTCAGAGCTGAAATGGAATTAGCATTCCCGAAAATCATACTTTAGACCTGGAAATGTAATATTTTGTAGGCACAACCCATAATCTCAATCCTTTGGTAGTTAAAAGGTTAAAGCTATATTCAATTGGTAAATATTGTCTTACAATATCTACTAATTCATCAAACTGCACAAGGTCTTTGTTCTAAAATTAACAGAAATACTTGGCATTTTCATAAGAAATTAAGTGTCTCATTCTCAGTTAAGACAATGAATTCTCTATTCATAACTTCATGGTCACATTTTCAAGGTGCTTCATCTTAAAGACCTTCCAATTATGCTATAACTATAAACTCTAGATTATTCTCATTAAAGATTAATAGAACCTGCACCAAAGTCAGTGTTAAATTTGTTGTAAAAGATAAATGTAAGGTCTTGTACTCAATTCATATCTATCACAAATATTTTTAGCTTCAGTATATGTGGATAACTTAAAATTTGATCATTAGAAATATCACCAATATTGTCACAATAATTGCATTCTAGTTGAGGGTTGAGTTTGCACATGCACATTTGAGATATAAAATAAAAGGATTAAATACTTGATCATCTACTGTGTGATCTTTAATTAAAAATCATTATCTTATAAGTGAGATTTAAGAAATAGCAGTACTGAATAAATTCTACATACATAGTGATCTTTGAGACTTACTAAATTTTATGAATACTAAAATTAGCTTTACTAACAGACTAAATTCACAAAGTTCACCAATAACTAGTTACTAGTTTTGGAAAGAAAACAAAACAAAAACTAAGAGTTTTCCTTTTTTCACCATGTATTATTGTAGCCATCTAACTTTAAATCTGAAATGGCTTGCTTGTTTCAATGTCAAAGTTGTACTGGGTGTGCTACTTTTCTTCTGGGAACTGATGAACCATGATACTGCAATGTACAATCAGCCATACTCAACTCAAGCTTCATTAGTAACATGGGAAATTCTATATTGTTTACTCCTGTAGATGCGGTCATTCAGGCCATCAAACAACACAAAGCAAAACGAAAAGTAATATAGTCTCAATTTTGAACAACAAAATCTATTTACATTAAGTTATCTACTTTCATGTAGTTTTTAGATTTTCATACCTGTCAATTCTGTAAATAGTGAATATTTATAGTGATAACATCTGAGGTATTCTAGTCTTTAGAAACAATCATGTTTCAGTAAATAATTATTTGAATATGAAAGGGAAAGCAGGAGTTTCATAAATCATTGTTTCTGCAGATGTGTCTGAGGCTACATTATGCACTCTAGAATAGACATATGCTTTCAAAAATATTATGAAAGTTATTATTTGTTCTTTTTTAATAATTTATTTATTTTTTTCAAATCATAATTCATTCACCCAGGGGTTATAAACACAGAAAGGCAGGACGTAGGGAAGGGGATGACACTAGAGGGCGGGTGTTTGCTTATTTTTTGGCAGTGTTGGGAATAAAACCCATGGTCTTGCACATGCTAGGCTAGCAATTTACTGTTTATGAAACATGGCCACTGAGTACCTTATAATCCTTTCAAGTGCATTGCTAAGGAAATAGTTGTTTGGAGTTGTGTCTTCAAAACTGATTCTGATGACCCTGCAGTAAACCAGACTTTTCACTTAAAAAGTAGATCTACCACACAACTAACAAGTAAATGTTTAATAGATATTTAGATGCAACTCTTCCTTTTATTACTTCCATGTACTGTCATAGTTGTGTATCTTTCTCATGTACAAAGGCTTTTAAGTTTGGAACTATCTCTATGGCTAAGCCATTCTTTTATTTCTGTTTTTTCTTATTTGTGATAGTTATAATTTATTCTAGGAACTCATACATATGCAAATTTTCTATGATTGGTCAATATTTCATCCTCTAAATAAATTGCATCAAAGAACAAAATATCATTGGGTTTGTCATCAATGTTTCTGGTTTGTGTTCATCCAGTCTCACTCTCCCAAGCAGCTGAGAGTACAGGTGTACTCCAGCACGGCTATGGTTTAACATAGGAGACTTTAAATTTCTTAATGCTTTTTTTCTGATGTCATATTGTAAAATTTCCTGTTTATTCATGGTGTTCTTACCACCTGACTTTCTTTTGGTACTTTAAATATAGAAAATCTTGTCACAAGTTCTTGGCATGTATTTGCTTCCTTACTCAGAATTTTTTCCCAGGTGTTTTTTGATTTGTTTCTTCAAGGTCTTAAATGTCACATCCTTTCAGAGGTGTTTCTCAACCATACAAATGAATTTACTATTGATCAGCTTTCTGTATCTTTCAAATCATCTTGAATATTTCATAATTATCAACAGTTGAAATTACAAAAATTCACATAGTCCTCCCCCTGTTACTCTGCACTCACAATAGAACTATATTAAAATGATATATTTAAGGTGGCATGTTCAATCCCTGCTTCCTTTTGCATCCATATTGTGTAGACTGCAATTCATTGTGTATATGCTACCAGTAAAGATTTTAGTAAGTTCATGATTCTTTGCTGTCTGAATGTTCCCCAAAGGCTCATATGCTAAGGCTAGTTCCCAAAGCAGGGATCTTAACTAGTAAGACTTTGGGAAGTAATTGAATGATGAATGTTTTATAGACTATTGTGAAGTGATGACAACTTTTGCTTTGGTACCTCGGTCAAAAGATCAGGACATTTGGAGCATGCCCTTAGAAGCCTGTCTGATCATCTTGTTCACATATCTTTTGGTGCTCCTTCCACTTACATGGCTACTTTTCAGGCCTGTTCTACCGTAAATATCCTGCCTTGCTACAGGTACGCAGAAAAGGAACAAGAAACTGAAACATCTAAAATCATGAGCCAAAATGACTCCCCACTTAAAAGTATTTTCCTCAAAGACTGTAGGAACTAACATGTAACTAATTGTTTTCCCTTATTAATGAGGTCCAAATACTACAGCTATTAGACAATTATTTGATTACAAGAGTAGATCTTATAGTCTTCAATATTTAGAAAAGGAAGGCAGTATTAATATGAATGAAGAATGATTTTTCCCTTTACATATTTTTTAAATGATGTCTTATATTTATTTTCTTGATGAGAAAGAGCATTTTGGCTGCACTGGCCTTTTTTTCTTTTTATTAAAGATTTTCAAAAGAGGAGAAAACAAGTAATGTTTCGTATGAAAATTAATTAAATCTGTCTGCTATATTCAAAATGCTGATTATATCCCTGGGAAATGTAGAGTGATGACTGGTCTGTAACAAATGGTTCACAGGTCACAACTCCATCCATCAGTCACAATCCACAATCTGAGTTTCTATGGGGATGAGGACATTTAAGCTAGAAGCTTCTCTCTCAGGGCAACAAAATTTGTAATTGAGAGGAGCTTATACAATGAGAAATACATGCCTTATCTTTAGGTGAATATATAGGCTCAGGTGTTAAAAAATAATGAATCCAGTGAGTTTAGGCTCTGCTCTGAGCATGTGCATCCTCTTTAGGCTGTGAACAGGTATAACGCTCTCTGGCTTATCAACATGTTGTAGAAAGATGGCTGTATCAATTTTCAGGCATCATGTACTTAAGAAAAACATCATAGCTAGTTAATAATAGTACCTTTGCCTTTTATTGCCCTTTTATTAGAGATTTCTTTTTGAAAAATCTCTCAATAAATTATTCTTTAAAAACTATGTTACCTAGAAATATATACAATGGCCTAATTATATGATTGTGGGAAAGTGAACATCCGACATTTTTATTCTTTATTTTAAGAAATAACTTCTGGCCTTATGGAAAGAGGAGGATATTTTTGTGGCACACAGAAAATATTATCATGGTTTATGCACATGAAGACATTCTTGATAATGATGATGTTAGGAAATCAGTGGTGTTCAAAATCACATGTAAGAAAATATTTATGTCATTAAATGCCAATGAGGAATATTGAAGTAACAATGTCAGCAAAGTTATGTTACTAAGTCTAAGTTATAGCTATATTTATTAAAGGCTTGATAAGAAATTGAGGTGGTGATTATAGATGTCACCCTCTCAGGGCTGTTTGATAATAGAAAGATAAACATAAGAGAGTAGATATAAAGAGATAAAAGACATAATATATTCTAAAAATATAAGATAGTATGACGTGTTGTGAACAACAAAGAACTATTTCTAAAATATTCGAATATGGAAAGTTACGTACTGTGCTGAAGATGCTCAATGATGAGGTTAGTGAGGAACTACCACTGAATAGTTGTATAGCTAGTTTTCCATGGCCATTCTACAGGGATGCTCATGGAACTGTATCTTTAGATCCAGATATTATTTTGAAGAGTGAATAGAAACACTTTATTACTTACCACATTATGGGGTCTGTTTAATTTCCTTTCTTATTTTTTTAAGGAAATGATGACCTAAAAAATAGACTCAGTTGAGCTGGCCAACTGACAGCCAATTATACAGGGCCATTTAACAACTTTACCTTGCTGAATGTGAGGACAAAAAATCAAAATACCTCAGCAAAACCCCACAGACCACCAACAATTTGCTGAAAATAGCCAAAACAAAAAATAACCAGTTCCTCCTAGGGCAAGGTGACCACAAATGTAGGAACAAAACCAAGACAAACCTTGACAAGTTTAAACATGCCCAAATGAGAAATGGGCCATCTGGTGTTTTTATTCTCCTATCAGAAGGTCTGAAGTTTCATGGCCAGAAATAGAAAAAATACAAGTCATCATGACCACCAAGAAAAGCTTGCTATGGCCACCAAAATGATAACTTACACCTATTGCTGATGTTTAAAATATCCAATCAAATGTAACCGCGCCAAAGTTTCCCGTTCTCCCCCTTCCCCCTGCACCATTCCCTATATAAACTTTAAACTGTCAGAGCTGGGGGTTGAAATCCTTCCCTTGCATGGGATGTGTTTTCGACCCAAGGGCCCTTGTCAGTAAGCTACCTTTTGCTATTTTGCATCAAGCCGGTCTCCGTGTTTCCTTGGGTGCCCGCAACTCCGGGTGAGAGTGGGGTCTCCCCTCGGGGTCCCTTACACTGAACAGTGATTAAATCTAGGAAGAGGTGGTATTCTAGTGTTGGCTTGATATTTCTCAGAAAGAAACTACAGAACAGAAGACAGAAGGAGACACTATACTAAAATATAGTTAATATTGGAGTTCATAATAGTAAGTATGAATCTGCAGAGGATCAGTGAGCTGGAAAGGAAAATGGGATGATAACTGTTATGTATGAGAAATTTGGTACACTAGAAAACTGGCAGATTTTATTTAAAGGTTGACTATTTGCAATGCAATATCTTATAGAATTCATATCAAATATTAACTTTTATTTTCAAATAAGTCTATTTGAGTAAATAGGTATGTTTGATTAAATAGATCTATTAATAATTTTAAAAGAACATAAGCAAGGAAATAATTGATGGTTTGTCCTGCATCTTTTTAATGTTTTGTTACCTGTCCTATTGTAGCAAAATTAAGTTTTGTATAAGAATTTGAATCCAGCAACATGGCTACTCTGGCAAGAGATCACATCCAAAGACAGGTCTGTGTGATCCTCCTGGAAAACAGGCACACCCTTAGTACATATCTTTAATCCTTCTGGCTGGATTACAGCCACACCTTTTATACAGACTTTTAATCCCAAACAATTAATTAAGAAAGCTTTGACAGAATGAGTCAGAGACAGGATATATCCAACTCTCAGGAGAACAGACAGGAAAAAGAAGCTACTTAAGAGCAGTACAGAGTGAGTCAGGAGTAGAGGGCAGTTCAGTGAACGGCTCAGTTGAGTTCAGGCAATGCAGTACAGTTCAGTTAAGCTTAATTCAGTGCTGTTCCATGCAGTTAAGTTGAATGCAGATGTTCAGTGACATTCAGTTTGTGTATTCAATGCAATCAGAGTAGTCAGTGCAGTCTGTTCAGTCAAGTTCATGGAATTCAGTGGCAGTTTTCCAAACAGAGCAAATCAGTGACAACTTGAGAAATGCCAGTTTGAATCAGTCAACTTGGAGAGGAGTTTTGGGCCAGAACAGCTGAGTTGATCCAGCCAGACAGGGTTCAGAAAAAAAATTAAAATGGGTGACCTTATTTAAGAGTAAACTTCAGAGACAACAAGTATATCTGGTGAACAAAAGCATCATTTAAAAATTTCAATTTCTTTAGGGGAAATATTTTTTATATTTTATCCCTAGCTGATTTAGATGGAGTCTGCTGATGCACCTATGACTCTAATGATAGCTTTGAAGCACATATTGATAATCAATCAAATATGAGCTCAGGCCTTATAGGTCAAGGCCAGCTCAATATTAGAGAGAAACCGGTTCAATTCTTGATTGTTTACAAAATATTTGCAGTCAAATAAATTTAAAATATATAACTGACAACACTCTTAAGTATAAAGACACCTTAACTAGATGATCTTCATAGTCATGGAGTTAGATTCTGGAAACAGTATAGAGGGCAAAGGAATTAATCATAAGTTATAAATTTTCCAGATAATGTCTAATTTGATTCCCTGTATCTATTTGGCTTGGATTTCTTTTGTAGGCACAACGTTTCTAATTATCCTGAACATTTTTCTATCCACTCAGTTTTATTTCCTTCTTAAAAACAAAACAAAAAGAGCAAAAACAGATAGGCAAATTTATAAAAGAAACCTTCAAGTCTAATTGTTCTTCTCCAAATACTTTTTATTAATTATTTTATTTATTTTCATTTCAAATGTTGTCTCCCTTCCAGGTACCCCTTCCAGAAGCACCTCACCCCTTTCCTCCACCTCTTTGCCTCTAAGCGGGTCCCCAACCCAGCCACCCCCTCCCATCTCACCACACTAGCATCCCCCTCTGTTGGGCATCAGGCTTCCACAAGCACATCTGCACCTACTGACATCTAACAAGGCAGTCCTCTGCTACACGTGGCCACAGACCAACCCATGTATGTTCTTTGGTTGGTGGCTTAGTCCCTGGGAGCTCTAAGGTGCCCTGTTAGTTGATGCTGTTGTTCTTCCTATAGAATTGTGTGGGACTGCATAGGAGTATCTTGGTTCATGGCTGGGCACAGGCCTGGAACCCCGAGACTCCAAAGGAGAAACAGCAGGTGTTTGGCCATGTCCGCAGAACCCAGAGTCCTGACATGCAGTCTTATCTCCATAGACCTACATTGTTCAGTCACTTAGGCCATTACAGCCCCTCCCAAAGTGCACAGGTAAAGCTACTACAAGCCTCAGGCCCTAGGGATTTACATACTAATGAAGGCCAGAGGGCGGAGCAAATTAAGCATTCTTCTCAGAACCTCCCCCTTTCTCCCTCCCTACTTACCTCAGGTCTGCCCTGAGTTTCAGGGGGGTACATCCAAATCCATCCACCATCTGCCATGAAAATAAACCTTTCTGGAACCAAGAACTTCCTCGTGTCATTGGGGTCTGCTGTCACCAAAGCCTCCAGCCTTTGGAACCCTAGACCTTCTCCTGTATGTAGGACCTACAGTGTAGAAAGCCTCTGTGACACCTCCGCTGCGGCCTTTTTGCCCACATTTGGCACCCACGGGGGGTGGGGGGCACAGACACCCACGGACTTCAAGAACCGGGCCTCCTCAGTCTGCTACAGGTGAATACATCCCACCTTCTCCTCTATGTAGGGCCTCCAGTGTGGAAAGCTTCCGTGACACCTCCACTGTGGCCTATTTTCCCACAGAATTGAAATCACCCTCAGCTCCTTCAGTCCTTCCCCTAAGTCTTCCATTGGGCTCAGTCCAATGGTTGTATCTAAGTATCTGCATCTCTGTAAGTTGGCTACTAGTAGAGCTTCTCAGAGGACAGCCATACAAAGCTCCTGTCTGCAAGCACATCTTGGCATCAGTAATAGTGTTGGGGTTTGGTGCCTACGCATGGGATGAAACACAAGTTGGGTGGTCTCTTAATAGCTTTTCCTTCAGTCTCTGCTCCATTTTATATCTCTGCATTTCCTTTAGACAGGAACAATTCTGGGTCAAAAATTTTGAGATGGGTAGGTGACCCCATCCTTCAACCATGTCTATCTACTAGAAGTAGGGGCATGTCTATCTACTAGAAGTGGTCATTTTGGGTTTCAATTCCCCACTGTTGGGCATTTTGGCTAATGTCATTCTCATTGGGTCCTGGGACCCTCTCACATCCCTGGTGTCTGGGGTTTTCTAATAGTTCCCACCTCTATTCCCCACCCAACACTGCTGCATATTTCTATTCATTCTCTTGGTCCTCTGAATTTCTCTCCTATTCCCCCACCCCCATAACTGATCATGCCCCCCTATTTTCCTTTCCCCTTTCCTCTGCCACCCAAGTCCTCTATTCTCTCTCCCTCCTGAGATTATTTTGCTCCTCCTTCTAAGTGGGATTGAAACATCCACACTTGGGTTTCCATCTTGTTAAGCTTCTTATGGTCTGTGAGTTGTATACTTGATATTCTGAATATTTAGGCTAATATTCATTTATCAGAGAGTATATAACATGTATGTCCTTCTGGGTCTGGGTAACCTCACTCAGGATGATCCTTTCTAGTTCCACCCGTTTGACTGCAAAATTTGTGATGTACTGATTTTTATTAGCTGATCGTATTCTATTGTGTAATTGTACCACATTTTCTGTATCCGCCTGGGATGTTTCCAGCTTCTGGCTACTATAAATATGGCTGCTATGAACATAGCAGAGCATGTTTTCTTGTGATATGGTAGAGCATCTTTTGGGTCTATGCCTAGGTCTTCAAGGAGAAATATTTCCGATTTTCTGAGAAACCTCCTGATTGATTTCCAAAGTGGTTATACCATCTTGCAAAACCACCAGCAATGGAGGAGTATTCCTCTTTCTCTATATCCTCACCAGCATCTGCTGGTACTTGAGTTTTGATCTTAGCCATTTTAATGGCTGTAAGTTAAAATTCCTGATGACTAAAGATATTGAACATTTCTTTAGATGCTTCTAGGCCAGTTGAGATTCCTTAGTTGAGAATTATTTGTTTAGCTTTGTACTTCATTTTTTAATTGGGTTATTTGGTTTTTTTGAAGTAACGTCTTGAGTTCTTTGTATATTTTAGATATTAGCCCTCTATTGAATGTAAGGTTAGTAAAGATAATATTTTTCCAAATTATAGGTTGTCGTTTTGTCCTATTGACAGTGTCCTTTGCCTTACAGACACTTTTCAGTTTCATGAGGTCCCATTTGTCAATTGTTGATCTTAGAGCCTGAACCATTGGCATTCTGTTCAGAAAAATTTCCCCTGTACCAATGTATTCAAGCATATTTCCCACTTTCTCTTCTATTAGATTTAGTGTATCTGGTTTTATGTAGAGGTCCTTGATCTGCTTGGAGTAGTGCTTTGTACAAGGGGATAAATATGGATCAACTTACATTCTTTTACATGCAGACTGCAAATAAAACCAGCACCATTTATTGAAGATGCTATTTCCTCCCACTGTATGGTTTTGGCTAAGTTCCTGTGTCCACAAGTGTATGGGTTTATGTCTATGTCTTTATATGTCTATTCCATTGATCAACCTGTCAGTCTCTGTACCAGTGCCATGCAGTTTTTAGCACTATTGCTTTGACATACAGCTTGAGGTCAGGGATGGTGATTTCCCAGTTCTTTTATGGTTGAGAATTGTTTCCACTATCCTGGGTTTTTTGTTATTCCATATAAAGTTGAGAATTGTCCTTAACATATCTGTGAAGAATTGAGTTGGGATTTTGATGGACATTGCATTGAATGTGTAGATTGCTTTTGGAAAGATGGCCATTTTTACTGTGTTAATCTTGCCAATCCATGATCCATCTTTCTATCTTCTGAGGCAATCTTCAATGTAGGGACTTGAAGTTCTTTTCATATAGATCTTTCAGTTGCTTGGTTAGAGTTACATCAAGATCTTTTATATTGCTTATGACTATTGTGAAGGATGTTGGTTCTCTAATTTCTTTCTCAGATTGTTTATCCTTTGTTTAGGGGAAGGTTCCTGATCTGTTTGAGGTAATTTTGTATCCTGCCATTTTGCTGGAGTTCTCTGGTAGAATTTTTGGGATCATTTGCATATACTATCATATCATCCACAAATAGTGATATTTTGACTTCTTTTCTAATTTGTATGCCTTCAACATCCTGTTGTTGTCTAATTGCTCTTTCTAGAACTTCCAGTACTAGAATATTGAATAAATAGGAAGAGAGTAGATCGCTTTGTCTTTTCTCTGATTTTAATGGAATTGCTTCAGTTTTTCTCTCCATTTAATTTGATATTGGCTATCGGTTTGCTGAATATTGCTTTTATTATGTTATGTGACTAGAATTCCTGATCTCTCCAAGACTTGTAACATGAAGGGGTTTTGTATTTTGTCAAAGGCTTTTTCAGTATCTAATGTGATGATCGTCTGATTTTTTTTCCTTTGAGTTTGATTATATAGTGGATCACATTGATAGATTTCTGTATATTGAACCATCCCTGTGTTTCTGGGATGTGATTGTAGAACCATCTTCTAGAAAATGATTGACTTACCAGTGTCTACACCCTTAGAGAAACTGACCCTCTGTCTCACAGCAGCTAACAATTGTCAATTCTTCTGTAGCTATGGATGGACTTGTGTGTTTATCCACCTTTCTATGATGATATCTTGTCTGGCTTGAGCAGCCACAGGTTTTATTCATCTTGCTGCCACCTGTTTCAGTTCATGATGTGTTTAACTGCTCTGCTGTGGCCCAAACATTATTATACTCATCAATGGCTATGGGGTTTACATTGTTTTCATGCTCTCTTCTAAATGATACCTAATCCTTGGGATGTATTGCTTCCATTACAAATGAGCATCTGCTGTCCCCAATTCTCCGAACCTTAGCCAGTTATGTGCCTTTGCAGTAATTTTCATCTACTGCAAATAATGCTTCTCAGATGAGGGTTGGGAACTGTATTAGTCTATGGGAATCACAATAAGTCATTAGGAGTCAGTTTTTATTCAATTAAATTGACTTCTTTTATGTACATCTTAAGCACTCTAATCAGCATACTAATTAGATCTAATTATATTCAATGTGATTTTTTTCAAGTGATATAGCTACAGTCATAACAAAATCAGTAGTTGCATTTCTTTTGGTCCTAGAGAGAGCTATAGAGAAGCAGAGATAAAATAAAAGTAAGTTCTAATCTACAATTTTCAATCTATTTTGAAAATATGGTTATTTTAAAATAGCTCTTTGTGATCTAGGGTTACTGAAGAAAATGATGAAAGTACAACCACCTAGATAAATAATGTTAAAAAAAGAATTAAATTAATATTTAGTATAGAAAAAGATGTTTAATTTCAGAGACTTGGGTAGAAAAGCCACAATTATGGAGCTTTCAAAGATAATAGCATAATGATACAGCTTTTATCTGATATACAGAAAATGCTGCATTGGAAATGAAAGAAAAAGAGTGCCTAAGATGGAAAGAGCTCAAGTTAAATGACCACAATACTCAGATATCTTTTCTCTGCATTGATAAGAAGATATTATTTAGCTAAAAGAATGAAGATAAAAATAGGTGGACTCCATAGCTTAGGTGACTGCAAATGGAATACCTTTCACCTCTAATTGACTGAAATGAAATGGAGGCAGTCTCCATAGAGACAGAAATTCCTCCAGGAGAGAGAGCTCTGCAGCAAAGAGGATGCAGCTAGGGATAGTGTCTTCCTTCTAAGAAATAAGTATGACATTAGAACTCATCTTAATGCTTTCTGTAGATGCCAGGAGCTCTAACCAGCTTTCAACTGTACTTATGAGAGAATTCTAATTGGTTATTATACTACATTGCAACAGGGGAAATTTTGCAATTGACTTAAGGTTTCTTTTTATTGAAAATTCATATTTTCTTTTCAGATCACCATTTCTCCTCCCTGATGTAAGTTTTCAACTTCTGTTAAAATTACTAAGTCCAGTATATCTATTATCAGTATGTAATGAATTCATTCCATGTATGATTATACATTGTAATGTTGGTATTACATTATTGCAAATATATGTGATCAAATAATTTGTTCATTTTGTTCCACAAATATAAATTTTCCTTCTTAATTGAAACATATTAATAATAAAATGAAGTCTAAATTCTTCTTTCAGTCACTCTTTAAAACTGCTTTCCTTATTTTCATACACATACATTCTTCTGGCTTCTTTCCCATGACACCGCTTGCCTGTTGGCTCTCAACATTTCTTCTGACTTCATTTGCTTTAAATCTAAAATCTAACATGTGAGAAGTAGAGATCATCAGAATTGGGATCATGACTTTAGTATGTTTGCAACAAAAGCTTCTTAGCTGACTTTCCCTTTTTATTCTTTAGACCATCACGCCATAACTTTCTAGTCTTCAATTCAAAGAAGGTATCTTCCATTTAAGCATAGAGATTTGATGCCGTGTCTCTGCTTAAATTTATTTTGTGACTTTCTGATGCCAAGAAAAAATCAAAATCCTAAACGCGTTGCACATCTGTGCATCAAGAGCTCTTTATTCTTTGCAAGCTCCTGCCTTTCTCTTTATTCAATATTCTTTAGTTATATTTCTGATCAATACGTCCAAACTACTGCCTCTGATTTATAGCAAGCTTCCTAGGCTCCAGATGGCTAGCTCACTCTCTTCCTATGGTCTAATTGAAAATACAGCGGCTTTAAAAAGGTAACTCCTGATAATCTACTTGAAATGAGGTCTCAGGTATCATTTTCATTATATAACCCTTATGCTTCTCTCAGACGCATACCACATCTCACAGCCTATACTTCTCTTCCTAATTTGTCTATTTGATTATATTTTCTTGACTTGGTCAGTAAAATATAACAAAATTACCTTCACATTAATATATATTTATTGAAGACAAAGTGAACAAGGAAAGACCATGAGCCTTTCACACCTTATACAAAGAACCACAGGGAACTCAGGATGACTGAGTAGAAGAAATGGTTTTGCCCATGAAACAGCACATCAAGTAATTAATATCAAATTGTCACCCCTGAAAATTATACAGATTAAGTAGATTATATCTTATAATATATTTGTAAATGACATTTACACCTACACAAATACAAGAAACATTAATTAATAAAAAGGGACCATAAATTTAAAAGAGAGAAATGGGAAATGGTGGTTATAAGGAAGAAATAATGGAATTACATTATAAACTAAAAAAATAAAGGAAAGTAAATATGTATTTATACACACACACACACACACACACACACCACACACACACACACACACACATATATATATAGATACATATATATATACATATATATATATATATATATGCCAGGATTCATTTCAAAACAAGCCTGGTTTACACCAGATGTATACCATCAGCTTTTAACATATGGTACCTGCTTAGGAGAATTCCATGCACAAATGAATAGGTGGATTAATTACAGACATTTCTAGAATCCAAATGGCCATTTCAAATTTCTATCCAGGGTTCATGTCAAATTGAGAAACTAAATGATGCTTTTATTAATTAACTCTCAATTCATATTGATAATCTTATACTTTTATAACATGCCAATTTGGTTATATCATCTCTCATTTCAGATATTATTCATCACTAAAGGTTTGTTGTTTGATTTCTGTAAAGTTTATGATATTCTCTCAGTCTATAAGGCAGTTAAAATGTTGAATATTATTTAGAAAAAAATTGGCCATATGCACTATAAAAGACCCAAGCATACAACAAATGTACTATTTGATCTTTTCATTGATATTGTTGAGAAAAATGGTATGCTTTTAAATGAGCAAGCTTTCCTTGTAAACAATGAATTTTATTTATATAGTATATCTAGAACTCTATGACTAATATTGTATTGTTTTCTTTTGCTTTATACAGTTGTATACGCATAACAAGGTTGATGTCTGAGTGAGAGAGAAAAAGTATCAGTAAGAAACTCAAAGAAGTTGAGATAGTACAACCTGCTCTTATTTGTACTTGCCTTATAATTTCTTCAGGATCAAACATCTCATTACATACATCTCAATACAAAGTCACCAAACAAAATGCTCCAGTACATAAAATACCTCCTGCCCATGGGCTATATCTGTGCAAACCATAAAAGTAGCCTATATAATAAAAAAGCCTATATAGTAAAAAAGTAGACTATATAATAGTCTCAGTGAAAAATTAAGTAATAGGCATTTTCCTTTTAGTTTTTTTATGTTTCACAAGTTGTTTTGTATTTTGAAGATACTTCTATATCTATTCACTTATCTTTCAACAATCTCTGAAATAAAGGTACACATAGATAATATAGGCAAAGGTTGAATTCAGCTATTTTTGAGTACAATTCAAAGAGGCTTCACTCATACTAATATTATAACTGCACCTGAAATGTTAACCTATTCAATATGTTCTGTGTACTAGATAATTAGGTCAATCCCCCCAAAGCAATGATATTAACTAAGGCTGACAGTAAGGGACTAATGAGATCGAAGAATAAAAATGTAAAGAAAAATTTCCTAGATAATCTTCTAACATGAAGATCCGAAACACAAACACAAAGCTTACCTGTCTTCCATAACCCAAACCAGGCCATAGGGGAAAATAATCACCAACCTCCTCTCGTAATCATAGGCAATACTGATTGGAGACATATATAAAAATGATCATCAACTGAAATCATATATGTGTTAAATAAACAGTTGCAGTTATTTAAGTCTGCAAATTGAAAACTACAAACATCTGTGGCTCCCAGCATTTTCATTCTTTCAAAACTTTGAGTAAATCGTGAAACATTAAGTGAAACCTTGTGGCCCTTACAAAACTACAGAGCTTAAAAGAAAACACTGGATATTTTATATTCTTAAGTATATGTCAAACACTGCTTACTTACAGAAAAGCAAATATTTGGTTTGTGAATCCATGCATCAATAGTAATTTGCAAACCGATGATGGTATTTCTATTTATTCAATTTTTTCTTCCCTTTTCCTTTTTTTGTTGTTCAAGCATCATAAAATATTGTATTACTGACCTGCTACAGTCAGATGCCTTTTGTGGTGCCCAGCCCTAGTTCCTCAGGAATGCTCTATCCTCCACACGAATGCCTGGATTTTGATGATCTGAAAAGCGTGAGTGTTCCTCAATGGCTACTGGTCTAGACACCTGCGCTGCACAAAATAGATCAAGAAATTATTTTTCTCTCCAACAATGTATAATCACGCCAAAAAAGTTTTACTTTTAAGTTATACTCTCTCAGTCATGTATCTTCTTCCAAGTGTGTAAAAATCAACATATGGTTTTGTGAACTCATACTTTGCAAAAGGCAGTACCTTACTCAATGAGCAACACCTTATTCAAGGAATGATGTAATGCCAGTGTGTACCAGAATAAACATTAAACCAAGTTAACCTCCAGATATTTTGGTGACAATACTTCTTGAAATCATGGTGATGTTTCAAGATTTTAGGGGAAAATGTAAAAAAAAAAAAAGTGTCTATCTGAATTGTGACTTCACACAGCTAAGAAAATATAAAGAGCCAAAGAGACTTGGAAACTTCAGGTAACTATGCAAACAGACATTTTAATGACTGGGGTTGTAATTTTACTCTGCATCAACTCTGGGATCAAAGTACTTCAAAATGGATAGAAACCACTCGAATGAAGGTAATAAAGGCACCTTTACTTACTGTGATAGTGAAGGTAATGATAAAACATGAAAACATCCACTCACTGTACCAACACCTTGTATTAGTGCTATCTTTTTTTTAGAAGCAAGAAGAGAAGTTCAAATGTAAAATATAATAGTAACAAAATAACTTTACCAAAAGTCCCAACTAAAAAAAAAAGTATTATTGTACCAAAGTCATTAATCTGAATGGCTTTTGGGTTTCTACAGGTTGTTCTCACATTCTTTGCTATCCAGTAGTTGTTTTTGCTATATGTACAACTAAGATAAAATTACTGCACATTCTACGTAGGAGGCAAAAGTTGTTTTCTGGCTTTGTTCTCTGCAGTGACAACACAGACATCCTACTCTCCCTACTTATCTGTGAAGGAAGGAGACTCAAATCGGTACAATAAAAGCACAGTTAGAGCATTATGAATGTTTTCATTGTTCTTTATCATGTTCAGTGATATTTGCAGGAAGAATTGTTATGGTTATTAATGCCAAATGTACCACATGTAGGTGGAAGCCATGGAGCTGTTTGGTAGATCACACAGCTAGTTACCTGGCAGATGGAGAAGCTGGTGTGAATTAACTGGAGGGAGCCAGAAGTTGAAGAGGAGACAGAAATATCACAAAGAGCTTTTAGTCACATCTTAATATTTATAGTTTTTTGAGGCAGGGCGAGATTAGTCAAACATGTTTAAATTGGATTCAAAGTGATACCAGGTGGCTTGGATTCTGAATCAACAAAGCTTTAACACTACTATGCTAAAAAATGTCTTCAAAATAAGCAACATATTGCCTTTTTATGTGCTGTTGAAATTTATACAATGTGAGGGTAATTTTTGAAAGCAAAGGGATAAAAGTGATTTTAAAGATCCTAAAAATCAATTAACTGATCAAATTGTGTAACTGTTTCAAGTATTTCATACTAATAATTACCTAAAACTTCCAGAAAATAAAGTGAAGATTTTGTTTTCAATTTATGTTTTCATGTATCTAATAGTATGAACTTTGACTATATTCATGAAAATGCCATGTTCTCTGCAATTGAGTATGGTGTAAATACATTTTTCTCATGATTTTTAACACTGAAATTATGAATAGTCTTATATAGTGAGCCTATTAGGAGAACAGCAAAATGTAAAGATGTCCTTGGTGGGGGAAATATATATGTTTTATATAACATATATATATATATGTATATATATATATCACATATATATATAATAAAGAATATATACATATATTCTTTATTTCAAAAGTAATTTCTAAAGGATATAATTTTGCACCACATGTAGAGAACTATGTGCACATATATAACATTAATGACAATTATAATCAATCAATTCAAGGAATAATATATTTAATAAATATAACACTCAAATATTATTTTGAATAGAATAGCACTTCGTAGCTCTTTTGTGTTTCTAAAGATTTGATAAGACATCATAACCAACTAAACCAACTTTGTTAACAAACAGTTAAAATAGTGGCCAAGGTCCACTCTCAATACATTACAAGGTAGGAGTGTTCATCTCACATGAACAATGCACAAGTCTAGAGAAAGTGCACTGATTCTGTCTGAAATTTTTGCTATTTTTAAAAACCAGGATTTTTTTTTCATGACGGTTTATTAGAATCCACTTTGATGTTGTAGATTTTTTGCATTTGAGTCTTCTTTAGGATCACAACCAGAGCAGTTTGTGAGTAAAGGGATGTTATCAATAACGAACCTCGAGCCCCAGGTACAGTAAACGCCCTGTTCTGGTGGTCAGTTCATCAAGCTGTCAAACTAAAATTTAAAATCTAATTAATACACTTCTAAAGAATCTTGTGAAATGATTATTTTTTCCTTTTCTATTTTTTTCATTATTAAGTTATTTTATTTATTTACCTTCCAAATGTTTTTCCTTTTTTTCTGGTTCCCATCTCCCAAAGATATCCACCCACCCCCTCTCGCTTTTGCCCTTGAGAAGGTACTCCCCCCACCACTCCCACCTTACCCCACCTGCATCCTAGGGCATCAGGCCGCCATAGGATTAAGTGTATCCTCTCTCACTGCCAAACAAGGCATTCCTCTGGTATATACCTACCTGGGGCCACAGACCAACCCATGTATGCTCTTTGGTTGATGTCTTACTCTCTGGGATCTCTGGGTGGTCCTAGACAGTCAACACTGTTGTTCTTCCCATGTGGTTATAATTCCCTTCAGCTCATTCAGTCCTTTCCCTAACTCTTAAATATGGGTCCTCAATCTCAACCCAGTTGCTGGCTGTAAGTGTCTATATCTGTCTCAATTAGCTGCTGGCAGAGCCTCTCAGAGGACAGCTATGCTAGGCTCCTGTCTGCAACTACAACGTGGTATCAGCAATAGTG
This sequence comes from Grammomys surdaster, assembly GCF_004785775.1. Classification (NCBI taxonomy): domain Eukaryota; kingdom Metazoa; phylum Chordata; class Mammalia; order Rodentia; family Muridae; genus Grammomys; species Grammomys surdaster. Next base: position 7,501,942 of record NW_021604565.1, read on the forward strand.
TCAGGGCTTGGTGCCTGCCCATGAGATGGATCCCAAGTTAGACTGCTGAATGGCTGGCCTTTCCTTCAGTCTCTGCTCTATTTTTATCCCTGCATTTCTTTTAGACAGGAACAATTTTGGATCAAAAATCCTGAAGATGCGTGGGTGACCCCATCACTCCACTGGGGGCTCTATCTACTGAAAGTGATGTCTTCAGGTTCCATCTTCCCATTGTTAGGCACCTCGGCCGGTGTCATCCCCATTGAGTCCTGGGAGCTTCCTACATGCCAGGTCTCTGGCACTTTCTAGGGGTTCCCCTGCCACCGACTACATACTACTGTATATTTCTGTTCTTCCTCCTTGTCCTCTGGGCTTCCTTCCTGTCTCCTCTCATTCTTGATCCTGCTCCCTGCATTTTTCTCTGCCCCTCCCCTCTCCTCCCTTCCTCTGCCCCCACCCCATGATTATTTTGTTACCTCTTCTAGGTGAGTTTGAAGTATTCACACTTGGGCCTTCCTTCTTGCTAAACTTCCTATGGTTTGTGAGTTGTGTTGTAAGGGTCTATGATTCACTGAAAAATGATACCTAGATTCAAACAATATGTAAACGCAAGGATTGTTTTATTTTGCTAAAGTCTAGCATGCCGGGTTCTCCCATTACCAAGATCCACAATCAAGTGAACTCTCAGGCATGATTTAAAACACAGTCTAGGGTAGGTGACTTTTATCTTGTTCCATCTCTAGAATCATTCCATTACAGGGGCTTGGGGGCTAGAAACTATTGGTGAGGGCTAGAGACTGTTGCTGAGGAAATAGCTGAGGAAGTCTGGAAACTGCTGTTGACCAATGTCCTTGCCTCAGGCCAGGTGGCAGGGCAGCTTCTGAGGCTTGGACTTGATTGTATTTTCCCCCTTCATGGAATCAGAGATTTATGCCTCTTCTCCTGAGGTGCCGGTTTGAAGACTGTCACAGAGTGAGCCTAGTCTTGGTATCATGAATATTCTGAATTTTTTTTTGTACCACGCAAGATATGTACTCACTGATAAGTGGATATCAGAATTCTTTTTCTTTAAAAATGCTCATTCTGTGCTACTAAATTTCTTACAAATGAATGACTCAGATATAGAATTAGATACTATATATCTACTTTTTATATAAATACAAAAAGTGCTGGTAGCACATGAAATAGGCCAATATTTACTTTTTCTTCTACTTGTTTTTCTTATTTAATGGCCAACTTCACAAAAAATTATTGTCTTTTTAATGTTCTTTTTTGTTTTAAATATGAAACCAACTCAACTGTCTTTTAAATTTTATTTAGAATCTGCTAGTGTTTTCCTAAATCCTTTCCTTACAATGTGGTAGATTCATTTATTTCCCTTCTTTGCAATCATTTTTTCTAAAATACTTTCTGTGATGAACTCGGTAACACACAGTGTGAGCAGGAAGTTTGAGTGTTCTCGAAGACCTTTAAAAATATCCAATTGTAGCTCACAGACCTTATTTCTCTTTCCGTGCTCAGGAAAGAATCTTTAGGAATCCATTACTTGTTTTATTGCTTGTTTTGTCTCCTTAAATTGGGCTCTAATTGTGTGGTGCTGGTTGCCTTAAAATTCCTGGTCTCATATGATTCTTTCAAGTCAGCCTCCTGAGGTGCATGGTCTAAAGTCATGTGCCACTGAACCTGGCTGTCAATCATTTGTTAATCAATTGTTCTAATGCTCACTTGGAGTTAGGAATCAAGGAGAAACACATAGATATTTTTAAATATGCAAGAAAAGATCATACATCTACTTTTAACTGCTTTCCATCACCATCCTGTATAGAAAAATCTTTCCTATTCCATAGAACTCTTAATCCTCAGTCACCCACTGTACTTATGGCATACAATTTTTAGAACTTTAGAATTTTGAGAAAATTATATTGTCTTATTTTTCTAATTTTCTTGTAAAATTCTTGTGGTAAGAAATTGTGATTCTTACACTTTTGGTAATGCTTTGTATGTCCTTAGACATTAAGTATTCTTTTGTCATGCTAGTATGTATTAACTGATGCACTGTTTACAGCTAAATAAAAATAAATAAACTTATCCTACAGTCTTCAAAGACTTAGTACAAATAGTTAATTGAAAAAAAAGTACCTTCAAAATCATTCAGGAGTACTATTACATATATGTGTGTGTAAACATGAAATTAGGCTTAACAATAAGACAAAAATAAATTTTATAAAGAAAAGAGAAATACTTCTATGGTAACTTATATTTTCATTTTACAAAATGAAGCAAAAGAAAAGGTACACTGTATCCTTATTAAGGGGATGTGCATTGTTTGCTTTTCTATTTTAATTCATCAGCTTCAACAAATATTAGATTGAAATAGATATTATGTCTCCTAGAAAAATTGACTGCTGACATTTTGAACAGCCTTTGATTCTCTGCATAAAATCCATTGACAATGAAAACTTTCATTTAAAAAAATGTGCTGTCATACCAATCCATGTATGTATACATTAAAAGTAAGCATATACAAAATAAAACACATATGTGAAATAGATACACAATGGATTTTCTGCTGTGAGTCACATTCTTAAAAATCCTAGAACTTGGGCGGCTAAAGAAGGCAATCTACTGTAAACTCAAATCCAGCATAGTGAAACTTCATCTAAATAGCACCTGGTCCAGAATGCAATGGTGACAGTCTTTCTGTTTGGATTACTTGGTCATGGGATTGTATTTCCTTTTCAAGATAATATACTTCAACATTAGAATTGTGAGTTAAGGAAGAGAATTTTCCAATGCTAAGCTTTCAAATACACTGTGTGCCACACATTTTGTTAAAGTACCTTTAGTTGCTGCCAGAGAATAAGTTTTAGACCATACTTATTCTGATTTGTTGCTATGGTAACTCTGTAGGTCCTGTAAAACCATAAACAATCATAGAAAATGGCCAAATAGAGCATATGTTTATAGCTCTACTCCCTCTGTTCAAATGCATATACACCTATTTTTAATATTATCTTTACAAAGAAATATTTATACATTTCAGATGGATGCTCAGAATCTCCTTCCAAAAGATTATGACCATTTGTGTGTGGGTACATGGTGTGTAATTGGGGGTAAAGTGACTTTTCTTTCCATTTACCAAAACATAAAATGAGGTGATTATAATACAGACAACTAGAATCCACTGTCCCCCATTTAATTATATGAGTAGTCTATAAAAACATGCCAAAAGCTTTTCTTAGAAATATGCCCGCAGGTATGAAGATTAGCATGGCTAAATTGACTGCTGGCGATTTGAACAGCATTTGATTCCCTGCATAAAATCCATTGACAATGAAAACTTTCATTTAAAAATTGTGCTGCCATGGCCAATCCATGCTAACCAATTTATAGACTATTTTTATAGGAGTTTGGAAGAAAATGCTTTTAAATCAGCCAAACAAAACTCCATGAATTTGTTATAGATTAATACATGATGGTTTTGCCACTATACAAAGAAAGAGAGATTTTAGGAAGCAGAGAGCAGCCGTCTTCCACATGCATCTGGCTCTCCCTTGAATTTGAATTAGAGAATGATGTTCTGTGGTGTCCTACTTCCTAAATCCCTGAAAGAGATGGTGAAATGTAAGACTGGGTACTGTCTAGGAACATTTCTACCCTTAACACATCTAACCTACATCTCCTACAGGTGAAACTTAATCATTAGTAGCAACCTCAAAATTCTAGTTGTTTTCATATTATAAAAAGTCATATATCAATAGTAAGCATTTGTAGATTCATTCTTTCTTTAAAAACTTCCTTGCCAGCTAAATGTAATCATGATTAAAATTTTGTTTCTTCTGGATACAGAACGCTACTGTTATCTAATGTCTATACTATACATATACACATACACATACATACACACACACACACACACACACACACACACACATATATATATACATATATATATGTATATATTCATGTTTATTACCTAAATAGCAGGTTATTAGAAGCAACATGGAAAGCTGTGAGAATAGTGTTATGTTGCTTCTTTAGAGAGCAACATGCTCTGTGACTGGGCATCATGATTGTCCAAGATTGCTTCTCAGTATAACTGCAAAATAATACAATTTTAATATTTTATAAAAATTATTACATTATTTTATCTATCTTTTTAATGATACATAATAAATCTTACAGATACAACTGAGTAAATTGAATAAATTTTGCAATTGTAGAAATTACTATTATAGGTGTATAAAAACCTATAAAAAATTAGAACTTGTCAAAGTAGAAATCATGAGTAATTACCTAAAGAAGCATTAACAGTATCACAATATAAAAGGTAATCCATGTAAATGCCTAAAACTAATGAGATTATAACAGTAACTACTACTATTATGTAGATCACAGATATAAAGATATGAAATTCTGAAATCTAGGTTACTAAGTAAACAGTCTATATTTCTCCCCAAACATAGCAAACTCTTATTTATAAATGTGTTCCTCCTTACTGAGATAAGTGCCTTGATCTTTGGTTATTGGGAAATATCCAACCCTTGAACCATAGCGCTGATCTTTAACTTTTTCCCATTGGTTAAATTCTTATTTATTTTCATGACAGCTCACATTCTACAGCTATACATAGAATTTATATGCTTGTAAATATGTATTGTATATGTGTTATGATGATCATGAATAGTATATGAAGTTTTGTTTTTTTCAGTGTTAAATGAATTATATTATTACTATGCAAACTGTTAAAACACACACACACACACACATTTTGGACACACAATTCTCCTAGATCAGTGTTTTCCTCAGCTATCAACAGAGAAGTTCCATCCTTCAGTATGTGGAAATCAAGACAGAGACTTAGAACTTAGAGGAGTTAGACAGATTGTAAGAAGCAAATGGGAGGGTTATCACCAAGGAAACCAGGCTTTCTGAACATATCTGGAGTGAAAAACATATAAAATCACAGAGATTGTGGCACCATGCACAGTGCCTGAACATATCTGTGCACAATGGGCCCCAACACTGAGGAAGTGGACTCAAGTTTTCTTGGGAGGCAGGGATAGTTTCTTAATTAATTTTAATTAATTTATTCTTTTTGTTTATATTTCAAATGTTATCCCCTTTCCAGGTCCCTTCTCCATGAACCCCACCCCATCCCCCTCCCCTTTGCCTCTAAGCGGGTGCTTCCCCACCCACTCACTGTCACCTCACTCCCTAGATTCTCCCTTCTCTGAAGCATCGAGCCTCCACATGATCCAGTTCCTCCCTTGCCACTGACGTCAGATGAGGCAGTCCTCTGCTACATATGTAGCAGGAACCCACTCATGTATATTCTTTGGTCTGTGGTTTAGTCCTTGGTAGCTCTGAGAGGTCCAGTTAAATTATAATGTTGTTCGTCCTATGGGGTTGCAACCCATTTCTGCTCCTTCAGTCCTTCCCCTAACTTTTCCATTGGGGACACTTATCTCAGTATAATGGCTGACTGTGAGTATCTGCATCTGTCTTAGTCAGATGCTAGCAGAGCCTTTCAGAGGACAGCCGTACATAGCTCCTGTCTGCAAGCACATCTTGATCAGCAATTGTGTCTGAGTTTTGTGTCTGTGGGTGGAATAGATCATAGGGTAGAGTGGTCTCTGGATGGCCTTTCCTTCAGTCTCTGCTCCATTTTTGTCCCTGCATCTCCTTTAGACAGGACAATTCTGGGTCAAAGACTGTGAGATGGGTGGCCTTAGTAGAACTCTTTTTAAGAGCTTTGATTCCCTTGTGCTTGGTGCCTAGATGTGAAGAAATGCAGTATCCTCTTTGTGGACTTTTCCACTGATGACTATGTAGTGTCCCTTCCTATCTCTTCTGACTAATTTTGGTTTGAAGTCTAATTTGTCAGATATTAAAATGACTACACCAACTTGTTTCTTGTCCAACCCAACCCTGGGAATATTTTTTTTCATTATTTTATTTAGGTGATATCCTTGATATCAAGGTGATAGAGTAGAAGGAGAGATTCTGTTTTTAAATCAATTCCTTGTAGTCTGTGTTTTCTTATAGAGAAATTAATTGATTTTTAGTCAATTAAAAGCAGTGTCTATTGTTTCTTGTTATTTTGTTGTTGTGTTGTATCCTCCTGCATTCTTTTGACTTGCTGGTCTGGGATTACATATTTTTTGTGTTTTCTTATGTGTTATTGACCTCTCAGTTTGGACTTTTCCTTCTTTTTTGTTATTATTTATTCATTTTATATATATGAGTAAACTGTAGTTGTCTTTAGACACACCAGAAGAGGGCATTGGATCCCATTACAAATGGTTTTGAGCCATCATGTGGTTGCTGGGAATTGAACTCAGATCCTCTGAAGAACAGTCAGTGCTCTTAACCTCTGAGCCATCTCTTCAGCCCGAACTTTTCTTTCTAGAGCAGTTGTTCTCAACACTCCTAACCCATTACACTTCCTCACGTTATGATGGCTGCCAGTCAGCCAGTCAGAAAATCATCTTTGTTGCAACTTCTTAACTGTAATTTTGCTACTGTTATGAATATTAATGTAAATATTTGTGTTTTCTGATAGTTTAGTGACCTCTGTGAAAGGGTTTTTTTTTTAAACCAAAGGAGCTGCTGTCCACAGGCTGAGAATCATTGTTCTAGATTTTCTTGTGGAGCTAGATTTGTAGATTCTGATTTTATGGTTTTTGTTGTTGCTGTTGTTGTTTTGTTTTTGTTTGTTTATCATAGAATGTCTTTTATTCTCCTTCATTGTGATTGAAAGTATACTAGTCTGTGCTGGCATCTGTGGTCTCTTAGAGTTTGTAAAACATATGTTCAAGGCCCCCTGGATCCTTTGAAAAAATAGATGATATTGTAATAGGTCTCCCTTTATGTGTTATATGGTCTTTCCCCCTTGTTTTAAATGGATATAAGCATCTGTCTGATGACATTTCTCTGAACATGACTTATTTGCTTTCCCCTTGCTTAAATGTTCCCAATTATCCATGTTTTACCTAATTTATCTGTCTCTGATTTCTATACACTTCTCCAAAGAACATGGTATACGTTATACCCTCTCTCAGAATTTTGCTTAACCAAACTGTCACCTCGTCATTCTTGAAGCTATCCTGTCTACATAGACTGTTACTGCTGCTCTGTCCAAAACTCCATCTGCAATGGACAAAGTAGAGCTCATAAACTTCCTCCCTGGCGGATCCGCTCTCTCCTAAGAAACACTACTATTTATTATTGCTGCATTCTTCTCTCTGGCTTGATCATCTGACATTTTTGTTGCTAGAAAAGCTATGAAATGGAGCTAGAAACCATGATTTCTTTTTCCTAATTACTTCAAAACCTTAACTAACATAGATGTGTCTAAAACAAGGTACACTCAAAAGAGCTGTGATATGAACAAATTACTAAGATGATTGGAGTATAAATTATTCTCTGGGCCACATTGAGACTAAACAATATTATGCTTCAACTCTGTACTCCTGAGTTGGCATTGGTGTGGCCCTAAAATTTGTAGTTGATATCTGATACCAACACAGCTAATACAATTACAAATATATCTCAATTTTAATAATAAATGCAAGATCTTCTTGTTTCTGTATGCTTAAACCTCTGTGCCCTAGTAGTTCCTTATTTTCTCATTTTTCTCTGTGAAATTATTACTATCTTTCAAAGACTAGTAATTTGTCTTCTTAAGGTATAAATCTTGGGCAAGTTACTTGGTACTCTTTAGCTCAAATGTACTATCTTTCTTTCATTTTTTCCTATAAAGAAATTTATTTTTTACTAAAATGGATTTTTTAATAAAATATGTTCTGACTATGGCTTCCTCTCCCAGAAATCCTCCCAAGAAAAATAATTATTATACCTATACCATAGGGCTGTCATGATCTATAAATGAGACTTATATAGAATCAGAGAATTTGAATTTAATAGACCCAGGACCAAGCTACTCATGGCTTGTTCAATCTACTCTTGCAAGTTTAGATCCATGCTTATTCCCCTCCCTCGCTTGATTCAGGATATGTATTAGTTCAAAATGGAGCTGAAGGAAAACATCAGTTGTGGTTCCACAATATATTTCGTGAAGCTTACCCATCTCCATGCCAACTATTAGACAAAGAAGCATTAAAATATACACAAATACTAATTTTTATTTCGGGAAATTAAATTAGAAATAAATGTTTAGTTTCTCAAATTTATAGTTACAATCTCACTTGCAAACCTGAAAACAACTAATTTTAAAATGGTTATTACTTTTAACTTAATTTAATATTTTCACTTTTAATGAAGATCACAGGTTATCTTTGTTTATCTTATACTTTTGATGCTAATAGTTTGGGCATTTGTTTTGAAGCATACAAGTTCTAAAAGTGATTTGCTCCTTTATGAGATTTAGTAATCAAATTGAAATAAACTCTAAGAAGAAATTGTGACAAAGTATTGAGTGATTTTAATCCAGCAATATGGCTGCTATGGCAAAGGATCACATCCAAAGTTCTTATAGGTCTGTGTGAACTGGCTAGAATACAGACAAGTTTTTAACCGCAAAAGACATATATAGCTGGAATCAGATCTCTGATTTCAAGGCCAGCCTGATATTGAGCAAGTTTCAAGTAAAGAAAAGCTTGGGTCCAGGCTTCGTTGTACACACCTTTAATCCTAGTACACAGGAGACAGGGCCATGTAGATTTCAGAGTTCTGGTCAGTCAGTTCAATTCAGTCAACATAGGAGGCAGTAGAGTAGAGTGGAGTTCAGTTTGGTTCAGATCTGTTCAGTTCCACTTAGTTCCTGCATCAGAGGCAGTTGAAGCCAAAGAGAGAATAAGAAGAACCCAGAAGATTAGATTTCTAGAAGTAGGTTGAAGTCATGTGATGCAATTTATTGAGAAGGTAAAAAAAAAAAACAGTTTGAATGAGCTTATAGAAAAATTTGAGTCAGAAAAGCTGAAATGAACCAGACAGACAGACTTCAGAAAAAAACTAGAAAGTATGTGCTTCTGACAAGAATACCTTCCTTACCCATCATGGAATATGCATTATCAGAAGCAATGCATTTCTGCCTTAGGTTGGGAAGACTCTGTCCAGAATCTTACTCATTCTTGGCTTGCCAGTCTGTTAATTTAATAACTCTGTCTGGGGATCCATTTTCAGTTTAAAACCATGTACTTTGACTGCCAACATGTTGATGTTGTTAGAGGCAAGCTTTAACATGATGGGCAGGAATAAAAGTATCCCCAGGACAAAAAGGGCTAGCCTGATCAAGCTATATATGCCATTCTTGAAGCTTGACCAAAATAGAAATACTGACCTCAGACCATGGGTAATTTTATCAGCATTATCTGCTGCACCAACTATCTTTAAATTCATAAGCTCACTATGCTAAGTTAAAACATCCAGAGAGGTATTAGAATTATGCCAAATACACTGCAAATATCTTTAAACTTTTTCCTAATTATAATGACTACCACTAAATTTTAGAAATAACATGAATCCAATGGTGTTTTGCATGACACTCGAGATGGCTCCTTACTCTTAAATTCTGAACCTTCTTCTAATAATTTGAATAGGATGAAGAACATCAATCCAATGTTCCAAATGCCTATCTAAATCCTCTTGTATATTCAACACATTAGAAATATTTTTTGCTAAATGATTAACAAAAGTAGCTGTCTTAATTTCTTGTGTCAAAGCAATTGCAGAAGCAGTGGTGCTAGCAAATTAGTGTAATTAAAGCTGTTATACCAGCAATAATCAAGCCCACAACACTTTTGTTTCTGCTTAAAGCCTGACTCACTTCTTTCAGTACTTGTAAACTTTTTTCAGAAGACCAAAATTCTGTGGTACTCAGGGCAATAAAACCAAAGTTGATTGATTGACCTTCATAACTGACATGTTGGATTTCAACACACTAACATAATTAGAAAGTGTACAATCAATTCAACTTACATTAAATACTGCAGAAGAAACAAAAGTATCTTTAACTTGACAATTAAAAGAGCCTTAACACATGTAGTAACACTTGTTTAAAATCCAGATCTTCTCCCAACTTTATCTCTTGCTAACGTAACATCATAGAGAACTGCAGCTAACATCCAAATATGTCTCTGAAAATGTCCAGAACCAGCCTTCCAAAGACAGGCTCAGCCTTGTTTATGAAATAAAAAAAGGGGATAGGTAGAGAACTTTTGGAGATGCTTAGCAAGAATCTCACATGGTTTGAGGACAAGGAAATGAGCTGCTTGGCAAAAATATGACATTGGCCAAGGACAAAGAAATGGGCTTCATGCAAGAATCTGACATTTGGATAGAACAAAGAAGTAATTTTAGGCAGGAATTTAAATTTTAGGCTAGAACAAGAAAGTAGGCCTCAGACATGAAAATGACTTTGGGCTAGGACAGGGAAGTAGGCTCAGATATTTTGGTCATCCTGATAAGCCCTTAGAAACAGTGATCACAGGAGTGTTTACAGAACTTTTTTTATTGCCTTGTTTGTTCTTTGACTTTTTGTGTTTATTGTCTTGCTTGTTCCTTGACTATTTGCATTTATTGTATTGCTAGTTCTTCAACCTAGAACTGACCTTAATACTTGCATGTAATTAAAATGGTTTAAAAGCAAAAAGAAGAATAAGGGACGGAATAGGGGTTTTCTAGGGAGGGGAAATGGGGAAACGGGATGGCATTTGAAATGTAATTAAATAAAATACCCAATAATAAAATCTCAAAAATATTATGAGCTTACTTAGCAGTGAGTATCAGAGGCTGAAAGCATTCTAGACTTACATTAGAGTGTATGGAGGCTAGATGCTTCCAGGACTAGGCCTAGGTTAGCAGTTGGAAGCAATAGCCTCTGAAATAACAGTTAATCAGATGAACAAAAGTTCCTTTTACAACAAGGAAATTTTAAAAGCAAAAATGATGTCTAATGACACTTAGGCAATGACAATCACCTGGAGTCTGGAGAGCTAGAATGATTTATCTCAGTGGTTCTCACTCTGTGGGTCAAGACATCATATATTTATAATTCATAACAATAGCAAAATTACAGTTTTATAATAGCAACAAAATATTTTTATGGCTGCAGAGTGACTACAGCATGAGGAACTGTATTAAAGGGTCAAAGTATTAGGATGTTTGAGAACCACTGATCTATCTGAGATTCCACTATCAAAATAAACCAAGGAGAATGATAGTCTTTTTGTCACTGGAGCACAATTATATTTATGTCCCCTTGCTTAAGAACTGACAAGCAAATTAAAAAAAAAAAATAGTGAATAAAACTAGGTAAATTCTTGCCTAATACTACTTACTTCCCAGGTGTTTATATATCTGGGACCTTATATACTGCCATCTTTAATTAAGAGTTTTAATAAAAAAAAATTGAAAAAGAAATGTTAACACAGGCAAGAACAAGGGATCATGGGAGCGCTTGAGTGCCTCAGTTACCGAACTTTTATTTTCCTCTGGCTACAACATTAATATTATCATTAATGCCCATCATGAGGAACTACTCAGGAAGTCTGTGTGATAGCCAAGATAATTATCTCAAGTCTATCAGAAGTTTGAAACATCTGGAGTTGCTCAAATAACTTCACGGGGGCAATAAAATGGAGATGCTGGTTGTGTGGTAATTTACTGGCTCCCCATTTCTTCTTGAGCTGTTTGTACTTTTGCACTGGATTTGGTATGTGTTTATTTTTGAATGCTAACTAGTGTTCCTTATTTAAATGAAAGCAGTCACTTGATGACTGGGGACTTTGTTTCTACAACCTGCCAAAAATTAGTTGAACATGCCATGAGTGATGATGAGAAACAAAGTCCTTGCATGTGCTCAAATAATAAATAAAATACAAATAAATTCCATGTGTATTGCATGTCCTTCAATTCACAGCTGGTTAAGCCATTAAAAATACCACATTATTTTCTAATTTGCTTCACACTGAAAGGAATTTATGAGTCTATTTGAAAAATTACTCTCTATTCTTTATATTTTAGATTGTAATTATTTTGTTTTCAATTTCCACAACTGCAATATCATTCCTTCTCCAGTTAACCTCTTATTTTCACAGTTTTGTTCCTGATATGTTATTATGTCAAACAAATGATGAGAAAAGCAAGTAGATAAATGTTATAGCAGCTTTTAGAGAATTTGTGATGTAAGCATAAGTGATGGTAGATAGGTAATGAGAACTTCACAAACACATGAGAGAAAGATCTAGGGGAGAAAAAGTGTTCACACACACACACACACACACACACACACACACAGATTCTACATCACTTAAACAATCACTTCTTAATATGATGGAGCCGTTTCTTTTGTTTTCTTTCCCACTTCATACGTCAGTTCTGGCTAGCTCTCAATGTTCTCTTTGGTTGGTTTTATACACTGCTTATTTCCAATCCTTTATGATTATAAGATTGACTTCACTATTTTTCCAGTGTCCAATGTGAATGAAGCATTCATCAAATATTTTCTTAGAAGATATGTGTTTGAGTCTATATAATGACCACTTGTTAAGTATCTGGTGACATCAAATACGTCATCTTATTGGATAGCGTGCCTTTAAAAAATGAATAACATTGCAACAAAATTTTTATTTACTTGATAATTGTCACCATGAAAGATAGTAAATGTAAACGGTCTTCTAAAGATTGAAGTTAAATTTAACACTAAGTAAAGATAACTATTGTAACAATGTAATGTATATAATTTTTAAATATATAGTATTTATATTATGAATTTATACTATGTAAAACAAAATATAACAATTGTTGCATACAAACCATTTTATGAAGCCATTTCTATGAAATCAATGGACCATTCATATATATATATATATTAAGTAGATAAAGGAGAAAATAGTTTGATATCATTTTCATCATTTGCTAAACAAACATTTTGAAGATACTTAAATGTGAAATAAATTAATCAAATATGTTATAATAACTATTTTAGGGAAAGATGAAGGCCTGTGCGTGGTCGAGTGGGTGTGGATTTCTTTGTGGGTCCGAGTGTCTTCTGCCGGGGCGGGTGTCTCAGGGAGGCCACAATCCACCACAGAGAAGCTGAAGCACATGCAGGGAGCTTGGCTTCGTTCATCTCACACAGTGGGGCTAGCACCCAGGTGGGGAGTGAACTCAACCTGGTTTCTATGGAGTGAGGCAGAGTTCTCATGGGGGGATCCCCAAGAATGCAGGCAGCCAGGGATCTATGGGCCCCAATCCTGGGGTTCTCAGACACCACCTGAACCTCTGAGTTCTGAGGCAGGGAGCATGCCGCACACTGAGAGGTGAAGGGGACAGAGAGAGCTCTGGTGCCGAGCCATGCGGGGAGAGCTCCCTAGGCCTGGAATGGCCGCTTGTTGAAGAGGCAGTCCCCATGGCTGGAATGTAGAGAGATCCTCCACGAAGGCAATACGACAGGTCCCAATAACACAAGAAAGTCCAAAGCGGTTCCAAAGCTTTAGTGTTCATAGCGGATGTAGATGGTCTGGGTGCTCCCCTACTTAAGCCAGAGTGTGCCTGTCTTAAATAGGGAGGGGGAAGAGAGGAGGGTCACTTAATTAGCTACTCCCTCTGGCCTTTAGGTAACTCATTAATATGGAAATCTCTTGAGGCTGAAGCCTGTAGTCATGCTTTCTCGCTGTGTTAGGTGACACCCCTTTGGGAGGGGCTGCTGTTTCCCCATTGGGGTCAGGGTTCAAAGCCCAGCCAAGAACCAAGATATCCTTTCATGGCCCGACACTGTGTAGATAAATGAGACTTTCTACAACAGAAACTGAAGAAATTAAAAAAAAAATCATCAGCTCCTACTACAAATGCCTATACTCAGCAAAACTAGAAAATCTAGATGAAATGTATTGTTTCAAAGTTAAATTAAGAGCAGATAAACTATCTAAACAGGTGCATATCCCCTAGGGAAATAAAAGAAGTCATTAAAAACCTCTCAACCAAACAATAAAAGCCCAGGACCAGATGGGTTTAGTGAAGAATTCTACCAGACCTTTAAAGAAGAGCTAATACAAATATTCCTCAAACTACTCCATAAAATGGAAACAGAAGGAATACTATCTAATTCATTCTACAAATCCACGATTACTCTGATACATAAGCCACACAAGGACCCAACAAAAAAATAGAAATTCTGACCAATTTCACTTATAAATATCGATGCAAAAAGATTCAATAAAAGTCTTGCAAACTGAATCCAAGAACACATCAAAACTTCATTCAACATGGTCAAGTAGGGTTCATCCCAGGGATGCAAGGTTGGTTTAGTATATGAAAATTCATTAATGTAACCCACTATATAAACAAACTCAAAAAATCACATGATTATCTCCTAACATGATGAAAAGGCATTTGGCCAAATATAACACCACTGCATATTGGAAAGATCAGGAAATCGTGTCCCATACCAAAGCATAATAAAAGCAGTTTACAGCAAACCAATAGTTAATATCAAATTAAATGGAGAGTTGCTTGAAATAATTCCACTAATATCAGGGACAAGACAAGGATGCCCACTCTCCCTATATCTATTCAGTATAGCTAGAGCAATAAGACAGCAGAAGAAGATCAAAGGGATTTAAATTGGCAAAGAGGACGTCAAGGCATCACTATTTGCAGTATTCATAAGTGACCCCCCCAAAACTCTACCAGATAACTTCTACAGCTGATAAACAACTTCAACAAAATGGCTGGATATAAAATTAACTCAAATAAATCAGTAGCATTCCTTTATACAAGTTATTAAAGTTTTCTTAAATGAATTAATAAGTTACCATGTTGTTTTAACCTTTAGGGTTACTATGAAACATAATTAGTTTTTATTTTAATTAAAGATGTCAAAACTTGAATATGGCTTAGCCAATAGTAAAAAATGATATGATTAAAATAAAACTGATTTTTTACAATCATAATGAATATGAAAATGACAGAAAATGAAAAAAAAGGAACATAGGACTTATTCATGTAAGCAAACACTGCTTTACAGAAATGTCTAATCTATAAAGGTCAGCCTTACAGAGTTCCATGTTCTTGAAATTTAAGACCTTCAGTTTGAAAATGCAATAATAGGATTCTGCCATTGAAATAAAGGAGAATTAAGTACAATCTTAATTTGGAAATGAACCACATTTTAGAGTATTATTTATACATAAAAAATAAAAATGAAAGAGACACTTGGGAAATAGGAAGAAAATAGACAGCCTTAATATTTTAAAACCCAAGGTATTTGCATATTTTTCACAACTGTTTTGAGACTAAGGAGATTTGCACAAGTTTTTGTATTAGAAACAATTTCAATTGCCAATGTGAATGTTTGCAATTCCCAAATTCTCAAAGGTAATGTAAATTTTCTTGGAAGAAACCAAGATACTCATTTTATGTTTTATAATAAGTATAAAAATCATCAGATGCTGCTTATTTTTATGAACAATTTACAGAAAATTCTTTTTGTAAATTAAGTACAAAAATACTGCTATAACAAAGTAGATTTTTTTAAAAAAAAATCTGTTAACTTTTCTGGTTCTTATAAAAATTAGAGGCATTGTATACTGCTAACTGTGAACCTAGCACAGAGTAGACAGAAAATACAGGCTGAATTAAACCACCGTGCAACTCAGTCCCATTCCTCTTCAAGTCTGCTCCTCTATGAGAATGAGTGCCTCTGATGTATATGTCCCAGTAGTAAGTAAGAAAAAGAATATTCACAACTATTTTCCTACAGTATGCTGTATGTAAAATGTTGTGTTTTAAATTTTCAATCATTCCTTTTGTTTTTTTTTTTATCCCCATCTTGTAACAAAATTGGGGTTTATCTATGACAGTTGCCTTCAGCTGGTTTTCAAAATAATTCATGCACCATCATGAAAGTGTTAAAAATTATTCCTAATAGGTGACTTGGACTAAAAAAGGCTTGCCACTTTATCGAATTACAAAGACACTGTCATTCTGTTAGCGATAGCTTTAGATACTCTATATCAATCCCCTAACAATTAAGACTCTTATGTCTGAAAACCAAAGAGAGCAAAAAAATTAATTTATGTATTTAAGTTTGTTTTTACAAAATTGATATAAATAAACTATATTATTAGTTTACTGTCAAGCTTTATATTTTTAGAATATTTTAGCTGTAATGGAAAATAAATGTTATTTTTAGCATTGATTTTTAATATTTTTTGGAACATGTTTAGGTAATTTTTTCATGAAATGTATAAGAGATCATTAATTTTATAACACCATACATTGTCACTATCTAGAAAGGAAGTAGAAAGTGGAACAGTAGATGATGACTTAACTCCAAGAACAGAGAAAGGAACAGAAATCAAACTTAGTTCAATGACAGATGGGTTAGGAGAATTTCCATGAATTCTTCCTTTTACATCAGGAGCTAGAATTTATCTGATACAAGTAGAGCTTAACAAGTATTTGTACAATGATCTTGTGGCTTGATTGGTCTTGGGAACTCATCACAAACCAAAGTTAAGACACGTGACACTAGAAGACACAGATCACAGTTTTCCTTATCACTTTGCTTAATTGATTGCTACAAACCTGATATCTGAATGAGAATCTTCTAAATTATCAATTCTTAACACAATTTGCATTCATTACCATGTGAGCACACACATAAGAACCAGTCAACTGTGGCTCCCAGCACCAGCTGTAGTACACAGTTATGGTCCAGCTGTGGTTCTGGGTCCTATTCTTCTTCCCTCTCAGGGTGTCCAGTCCCCAGACATCACTGCATACCAGGCTGGAAGGATGAATCAGAGCTAGAGCCTGGAATAGCTGGGGTTCTATAGGATCTTTGTCTGGCTAGGAGTAAGTGCTGGGGACAAGAGGGCAGGTGGGGAAGGCCTTCTCTGAGGATCTTCAGGAAACTATTTTCTTAGATGATCTTAGCTTGTGTGCAAACTTTTATTGAGGTGGATTTGAATGAATACACTTTATTTGGGGAGAACCAGGACAACATATGGACACTGGAGACTAGGAAGGAGTTTGGGGGGGGGTAAATAAAAATCATTGGCTAGAGTTTAAAGTTCTATGAATCCCTCCTTTGCATGGAGAGGCTTCCCAGGAATCCCAGGTACTTGTTGGGCTGGTTCTTATCAGGAAAAGAGGAAGGAGAAAAGAGGTAGTTGAACTTGTAATCTTGTAGGAGGAACAGTGGTGGCTGCCTCTGCAGGGGGCTCAGCCAGGAAGGCAACTGCAGCATTGCAGTTGGACCTAATTAAAGACTGCCTGAGAGAGTAATGATGAAGAAAATGCCAGCCAATTGAGAACTGCTTCTTAGAAGAGATACTTGCTTGAGACCAATGGGATGTGGGTGGAGGGTATATAGGGTGCCCCCGGGGCCTTAATAAAGAAGCTTGCAGCAGCCTTTCATATGAGCTTTCTGTGTAGTTCTAACCTACTCTCTGAGTCTGAGCTGTTGATTCAGAGCTACCTTATCTCCAACCCCCAACTGCAAGTAGGGTCAGGCAGCAGGTGGCCCAGGGCAAGAAGCAGCATAATCTCACTAAGACTATGTGACATTCTTCAGGTAGAGAGTAGGGGGTTGGGCTTCCCAGACAAGGTCACAGAGAAGCCTTAAGGGTAAAGGGAGTCCTCCATTTTGCACCAAGCTCATAAGGCTATCTGAACTATAGCAGACGTCGACCATAATTAGCAGGACCCAACAGTCAACGCTGTGCCAATCAAGTCAACTGAGAAAATAATAACTATACAATAGGTAGTAGAATTATAAGGTAAACAAAATACTATAGTTTAAAGTACTGTTTTTGGGGTTGGCATGTTAAAAAGCAAAAGTTAACTCATACATTGATTCCAATAATTTGGATGCAGAGTCAGAGGTATCTTTGTGAATTAGAAGACAGCCTGATACACAGTTGATATACACAAGTTCCAGGCCAGTCAGGGATGCATAGTGAGAACCTATTCCAAAACAAACAAGGAAACACATACACAAAAAAACAATGAAATGGTACAAATGCATTCAAACTTTGAGTATTTAGTAAGAATTTGTTAAAGCATCTTTGGATATGTACTCTCCAAACCCATGTTCCAAGTACACTGGATTAATAAAATTAAAGGTAAAAAATCTACTCCTTGAGTTTTATTGGCAATTTCTGAAACTTTTGGAAAAAAATCCACAATAAACTAATAAAGTCTTTAGTGTACTAAATATTGATAATGATAAAGGTACACAAATAAGGGAAGAGGAAGTGAAATAAAAGTATATAATAAATAAAATGTTAGCCTGGAAATATAAATTCTAATAAAAAAATACCAATAATAATAATAATAATAATAATAATAATGTTGGTATTAAAAGGTCTTCAACAGTACCAATCACAAAGATTAAGAGGGAATCAAGAGACACAGGAAGAATTCAAAAATACTGAAATGAAATTTTCCAAATCATTAGGTATCTTTTCAGAATAAATAAATAGCGTGACTTAACCTATTTAGCTGACTTAGGTGAGTATTTAAATCTTTGACATTTTATTAATACGGCTATAAAATCAATGAGACAAATTGGTCACAAAATGAAAAGTGTCATGTATGTGTAGAACAAATCTGCCATTATAACAAATTACATAACTGTCCGGAAACAAAATTGAGGTTATTTAGAAACATATATTGTTTTGAGGCCAAACATTTCTGAGATTGCTGGAGAAGCAGCTCCGTTGTAGAAGGTCCATACTGTTCTTATAGAAGACCCAAGTTCAATTCCCAGAACACGTGCTAGGTTGCTTATAACCACCTAAAGTTCCAGGTCTATACAAGCCTAACAAATATAAGCACAAATTTATACACATAATTTTGTAAAAAAAAAAATCCTACATATTTGAGGCTTGAAGACTTCTATACAAGCAGAGATTTGCTCCCATGGAAGGCTTATATGGTTTGGTTACATTGTAGTTAAAGAATGGTGGGGCTCAGAGACTTGGCATAGTCACACAAGAAAAGATTCCTGTTAAAGCACCTTTATTCAGTAGTGTATATATACATGTCAAATTTTAAACATTTAAATTTTAACTTATATTGAAGATAATATTTCAAAACTAAAACCATGTTATAAGTCCTCTCCTTTATGGTGAGTGTTATGATACACACCAAAGAGAATACAATCTTCTGTTGTTATGTACTTTACCAGCCAACACAACATGTTTAAAATGGCATAGGTTAAACAACATTAATAGTCCTAGAACAGGTATTAGTGACACTCCATCAAATAGAGTGTTTCCTTATGTGTCTGAAGGCAGAATAAACTAAGAGGCTATAGATGTATGTCTCAAGTAACATACTGGGCACTCTGTATTTTATATATAGGAATGTATACACATACATGTATGCAACAATGAATGAATGAGAACAAAGCCCACAGACTGGAAATAGAAAAAAGAATGGTATGCAGAAGGGTCTGAAGGAGGGAAAGGAAGTGAAAAATGATGTAATCATGTAATTACATTATAATCTCAAAATTATGAGAAGTAGGTTTAAATAGGGGAAAAAGTTGTGGAGTTAAAGGACCTCCTTAGGTAAAGACAATTATTGATGATGACCAAGGAGACTGTGAATGGAGGGGTTGGAGGCTGACGAGGGCTGTGGCTCAACCTTAAAGAATATATTCTCTAATAAAGCCAGCATTTGGGATATTAAAGTAATGGGAAGAATAATTTATGGAACAAGAATCAGTTTAATTTCTAAAGTTATAGAATCAATGAATCTGATTAAAATTATCTTTTTCACTTTGAATTCCCACCACAGCTCTTGTGATGCAGGATGATGGGTGACAGAGAACAGACAATCTGACATAAGACAGGTACACAAATACAAGAAAATCTAGAAACCTGAAATTTAAGTCAAGCACCCTAGTTGACAATCTTTAACTATTTTCCCTGGAGTCATTAGCAGTGTAAGAAGTTTGGCAATCTAAATCAGTATGGTATCTATAATTTGAGTTTTCCTGATGCTTGCCGTCCTTAAATGAAACGAAATGCATAGAAGATTTGGGAGCTTGTAGCATGTATGTGTGCGTGTGGTGTTGTAAACTGGAGGAATATCATACATAGATGTTTTATGTAACTTGTTATACTTCTGATCATTTGGGACACATTTACTTCATGCTAAGTTCAAGTACTTTCAGATAGAATAGTAAGAGAAAGTGAGTGGGAAAGCAAAAACTTCAACATGACCATGGAGAGAGAGGGAACAAAAGAATGGTAGAAGACCAGGCCAGAATGTGATGGATATGAAGTATAAAGTAAGTTGAGAAGTTATGAATATTTTAATTATTTTAGTCCACAGGAAATAAAATCAATTTTTTTCTGAAGAACCCAGTTCTGCCCCCTTTGTGCTTTGATCTGCTCATTAACATTTGCAAGCACTAATTCACTTTCCTGATGGGGGCAACTGTCAGCTGATGCAGCTTCCAGAGCCCTGTGCAGACTTTCCAGCTGTGGATGCAGACAGATCAAAGCGGGTGATGGACTCTCTACAACACAGTCTTTCTGGAATACTAATAATAGTCTGTACTACTTGTAAAGAATCAAGTCATTTTTCTCCACTCCTTCAAATAATCAGGGTTTCCTTGTACATGCTATTAATTGATTCAATATGTGAAAGGAATGTCTGAACTTTTCCCACGCCTTACACTAACTCATTTTTTATAATATGCATTAGTCTACCTCCAGAGGTGGTTTTAATTCAAATCAGGTCTTTTTTTTTTTTCATAAGAATGAAATGAGTAAAACTTGTGATGCCTAGCCCTGTCTGTTGTGCATTTGCTTGTGTTTTACAATAGTGAATGTGTATGTTATTATCTATTGTGTTCAATTTTGATGGTCTTTAACTTCCTGAGCAGAATTTTGCCATCAATTTTGATAAGCATTCTAAAAACATTGCTGAATCCTACTAAAGTTTTGAGGACAGTGGTTAATGGTCCAGTAATGCTGCTCACACTTGGAAAAGCTGAGGTCTACAGTTTTAAATGACAGTGATTGGTTTTCATTTCTTTCCAAATCTACCATTTGGTATTTGTATTTTATTCTCTGCTCAGATAATGTTGAATTTTCTATGTTAAAAAAAAAGAGTTTTTATTGTTTGATTCTTTTGGCACTGTGCAATTGAGAAACAATGACCATATGATATATTCCTGATATCTTCATAAATAGTACCTGTCCAAATAACTGAAATTTCTAAATATACCCAAGCAACTCAATTGCAGCTGGAAATAGGCAAAGAAGAAAAGATACCAAGGTATCAATGTTGTTAGCAATTTAGAAGCTGAGGATCTAGTCTTGCAATGACCATTTACTCCTTGGTCAAATACCTCCACTCCCTCACTGTATAAGGATTTTAGCCTCAGGGGAAACTTCACTGTAGTAACAATTCCTGAGTAGGGTCTTATTAACCTTCATGTGTGAGTTTCATGAACGTTTTCTTTTAATAGTTATCAACTCTAAGGCAAAATAACTGTTAGACTGACATATGGATATTCACCCACAGAGGAAGACTACTGACTTCTCACAGCAGCTCACTAAAAGGCTTTACCCTTTTAAGAGATTTTTTTGTATTTTGTGAAATGCTTTAAGTATTATGAAGTATGCAATGGTAGAAATATAAAGTCATGCAAGAAGGATTAATATTGAGAAACTAGCCTTCTACTACAACTTTGAGTAGTCATAATGGTCCATTACTTTTCTGCTATGCTAACCACAAAAACAGACTTGATAGTAAAACCATAGAAATGCATTTTGAATGTGAATTTATCAGATTTTTTTCTCTAACACATGGCTGAGGTGAAAGGTTGCCAGCTCCAATCTCTTGAATCCACTCAGCATCTTTCTGCTTCCTGCAGCTGGTCAGATGGTCACAGTTCTCTTTGATCTGATTGATGGGTGTTTCTAACAAGGGGATAGATGTGGTGGTTGACATCTATAACTCACTGACTGTTCATTGGAGTAAACTTCCTATGCTATAAGTTTCTCATGAAATCAAGAATGATGTATACATCCAGCATTTTCTACAAGCAAAATTGAGGTAGTTGTACTTTAAGATTACTGTCACATACAGAATACCCAGTAAAATGACTCTCATCTTGGCCTGTAGAAAATAATGCAAATATGATGGCATGGGAGTGGATACATGGTTCAAAAAAAATCTTTTCTATTAGTAACATTTAACTTTATTTACCTTTAATATATTCTATGTGACTGAGATTTTGAGGTTTTTAATCAATTTGAATATAATTCATACATGTATATATGTGTGTGTGTGCGTGTATACATATATATATATATATATATGTGTGTATATATATATGTATATATATATATGACAGCCATTTTAAGAGATTGTGTTGATCAAAAATTAATAACATATTGAAGGCTCTACTAGACAATTAAAAACTAGCAACAAATAATGCTCTTCCAGTCAATTACCATAGCTTTCTTGATTTCTTATTTCCTATAAGTCTAGATTTTATCTAGACTTGTTTTACTCTTGTTTTAAAGATCTAGTACTCTGGAGAAACTGTCAACTTTGTTCAAAAAATCACTACTGTTCAATATTATATAAAAATACATTTGGCAAGGAATAAAGTATTGATATATAAAATATGAAAGCCATTCGATATAGCACTAGTGAAAATGCTGGGTCTGGTCTAGGCACATCACTCAGTGGGGAGACAATTCGCCTCGGATACTCAGGGCTGGGCCTTGATCCTGAGGTCACATGTACAGGGTATGGTGGATGCGCTGTGTAATCTCTGTACTCAGAAAGTAGAAGCTATAAAATCAGATTTTCTTGGTTAAGCTCCCCCCACCAGCTACATATTAATTTCAATGACAATCTGGAGACACAAGAGACATTGTTTAAAAAAGAAAAATGTGATAAAAGATGCTCAGTGTTTCTGAGTAATTGCTGGCCTGAAGAGGACCAGCCTTCTGTTGCTGTCATCAAAAGGGTGATTCACAAATACCTGTAATTAGCTCTAGTGGAACCGATGCTCTTTCATGGATTCCCAAGGAACTGCACACACATCCGTATTCCCAGTACTCAGGAAACAGAGACAGGCAGATCTCTAGGAGTTCAAGGCCAGCATGGTTTCATAGAGTGAGTGCAAAGCCAGCCAAGTCTAAGTAATGAGACCTTGTTTCAAAAATGAGTATACAAATGTATGAACATTTTAAAAAGCCAGGTCATTTTGTGTCCCTGTTTGGAGAACATGTTATTGCTGTAGTTTTGCATAGAAGATAATTAGAAATTTTATTTGCCTGTCAAAGGTTCTCCTTCTCCCACAGTGATTTCAGTCACTAATGTGCTGTGAATTGTCTTGCATTCTTTGTTTACAGTTTTTGCTCAGGGCTTTCTTGTTAACGTCTTTATGTTTAGAATAACACTCCTATGGGCCTCTATCTAAATTGCAATTTCTCCACCTATTTATCTAACTTGAAAGAACTCTGAGATATAACCCGGGAATACATGCATTTCCTCTTTTTTATATATAGCTTCAATATAAAAATCATTTAGATCATAAATAATTGGACAAATGACTTCTATATACAGTAGTAAAAAATGTATAAAAATAAGAAATAATGAATGCAAAGGCTACTAAGTGTATAGAAGTCTAGGTTAGAAATATTTGAATTATTAGACTCTATAGTATTCTCAGCATTTGAACCTCCAAGCCCATATCTTCAGTTCTGTTTCTCTATGACCCATGGAAAGAAAGAAGAATCTGGGTGAACTTCAGTCACTCTTTGGGTAACCCAGTCTGCTAGGTCACTGAAATTTGAGGAGAACTGCATGCAATGATTAAGCCTAGGTGAGTGAGCTAAGAGCTGAGAAATCTTTCATGTCTAATGCAGATGGGCAAGTCAGTCAGAGAGGAGCCGGTGATCAGCTTGAAGAAGCTATCATGAGGGTGTGAAGGCTAGGCAAGATACACAACTGATGTTCACAATAATATTGCCCACCATGTCTGGTAAAAGCTGGCAGACCTGATACTTTAAAACTTATAACTTTTAAGATAAATATGTATATAATGACAGTGGTCCAAGAGAAATTAAATAATAAAGTAAAAGACTTTAAAAGGAAAACTGAGGCATCATCCCCTGCCAATAACTTGAAAATATTATTCTTCAAACCATAGTTGGGTTAATTATAGTTGTGAGTATACATAGTGGAGTCCAAAAATCTGGCAAAAGAAGTTTACAGAACATGCAGATACCAAAAATCAATTCAAAATCAAACCTGTCATGACTCAAGGTAGGGTGGCAGCATCTCATTGTCTCATTGTGAATCCACCTCGCTCCACAGTGTGCCGTGCATGTGCTGTCACATTGCACAAAGCTAAGCCCTGCTGCTGAAGCACTGGGCTCAGATTTGAGATGATGTAGGTTATTTAGGGAGTCACATTTTTCTCTCTGTGTTGTTTTCTGCAGTTAGAAAACATCTTGGTTAAATTACAGAAAACAAAGAGTAAATACTCCCCCACAATCATTCCTCAGCATGTCTCAAATTAATATCCTTTGAATGCATTATATTATTGTTTGATTTTAAATATCATTTGAATTTTTGGCTTATAGTTCATAAAAGCCAGCTCTTTAATTGATCATTTGTGATTAGGACAGAATTTTCAAAAATTCTGAAATGTCCCTAAGTATTTCTGCCTTTTGTACCATTGTAGTTATTTATCAAGTGGTGCTCTGTGCATTGATGACTAAAAAAGCTAAAATGTAATCAACTCTGAGAAATGTTGCATAGTTTATATTCAAATCAATATCTGAAATTCCATGGAGGTTTAACCTTTTATGTAAACATAAATTCGTACATCCATTTCAGTAGAATTAAAACTCTTTCATTTTTAGGAAATGATAAAATTATATATGTACCAAGGAAATGTTTAAACATCTTTCTTTATGATTCATTATGAGAAAATGTGTGATGTGTATATTATATCCATTATGTTTGTAGGAGACTGAGTACATAAACATTTCAAGTCCTAAAAGTCCTGAAAGAGCTAAGCAAGCAGAGACAGCTTAAGAGATCTGCATTGAGCTACAAGACAGAATCAACCTATGTCCAAATAAACTTCCTACAGACAGCAAGCACGCAGCACGTTGTTTCTGAAGAGTGGGAGGCAGGACAGCAGAGGTAGGAAATCTTTGACTCAGTTACTGTAGTCGGCTATGCAGCCAGGATGAGTCTTAATTGAAAATATCAAATGGTAATACGGATTAAAGGTGCTCTCTGCTACAGAGAGACTGAATTTTGAAATGATGCTTTGGCTTTCAAATAATTTTCATCATTTTGATTTCATGGAATCTGTAATTTACATCAATTCTAATAATGAAAGATAGTCCATTTAAAGATCACTGTGAATCCTTGTCATTACAGTTGGCTTCCATTCAAAGTATTAAAATATTTCAGAAAATTTATTTTAGAACATTGAGTAGTGAGTGGCTCAAGAAATTTTATAGACTGTTTAGTATACTTTATTAAAAATAATATTTAATGAGTGATAAATTTCTGTGAATTTCATGTAAACCAGTAAAGAGAAGAAAAGTTCTTTTAAATTTTGCATAAAAGTTTTAGTATTTTAAATTTAATTAGAATTAGGTATTTAATACTTAGGCACTAAGAATTCACTCAGCAGTGTTCAGTTAAAGATACATCTAAGATACATTTTTCTCTCTGCCTCTTTTTATATTTCTCTTTTTCTATGTCTTTGAATATGTCCACAAAGTTTACATCATCACACATTTTAACAACACAATATAGTCAATTATTAATTTATTTGAATCCTTAATCTAGTTCATGCATAAATTGAATTAAGCCTATAGTGGATTGAATACTCCACATTTAACTGACTTATTTTAAGAGAGTTTTGAATCAGTGTGAGTCACTGTACCCAGATACTAGTCAAACTTAAAATGTTTAATTTTCATTGCGAATCTGCACATTCAATATATGCTATTGTTATCATAATTGAAGTAATTAAGATAAATATTTAGGGGGTTAAGATATGCCTTAGTGGTTAAGAACCCTTGCTCCTCTTTCAGGGGACAGAACTTCGATTCCAGAATCCACA
Source organism: Grammomys surdaster (assembly GCF_004785775.1). NCBI lineage: Eukaryota > Metazoa > Chordata > Mammalia > Rodentia > Muridae > Grammomys > Grammomys surdaster. The sequence goes on from NW_021604565.1 coordinate 7,528,025, forward strand.
CTGGGTGCTCAGAACCTCCTGTAACTTTACTGCATCCGAGTCACAGCTCTGACCACCTCTGGCATGAACACCCATGTGTACAAACTAATAATAATAATAATGATGATGATAATGATAAAAATAGAAATCACAAGACTTCCTCTAAAAATAAAAATTAAATATATCTGAGGAAACATAATAATTTAAGGAAACAACATAATTTAAGAAATAGAAACTAAAACTCAATACACATGTTTCTCTCTAAGATGTACAAAGGGAAAAATAATTAAACAACTAGGAAGTGAGGCCAAGATGAGATGTTTGCTTAAAAGTGATTTGGAAACAGCAGGTGGTGATTATCTTATTAGATACTGATATGATTTTTAAAAATTCATGACTTTAAAATTATTAAATATTTTTGTAATAGTTCATGCAAATTATAATCTTTATTTAAACAATTACATTGTTTGCTTTGTCCTATTCCAATTTATTTATTTTTGTTTTATCTCTATTTTACGACTAATCCATAGATTTCAGCTTGTTTTCTAGGAAGAGACAGAAAGGATACAGGTTGGGAAAGAGAGAAAGTCAAAGACTCTTAGAGGAGTTAAGGGAGTGGAAACTGTAGTCCAAATATATTGAATAATAAAAAGAAACCTTTATTTTCAACAAAAGAAAAATAGAACACTAAATAAACAAAAATTAAGTACTACGTTTACAGTTTTTGCTTCATTTCTACCTATTAAACTAAAGTCACATGTAAGAATGAATACATGTATATATACATGTATATACACACACACACACACACACATATATATATAAAATTGGGGACTCCTTTTTAGAGTCAAAGCTGAAAACATTTCATTTTATTGAATTTTAAGACAGCATTGGAAACAAAACTTTAATCAAACATAGCATGATAGGAAAAGTTGTCCTTAGGGTGCTTCACCAAATGCTTACATGATGGAAAGAGTGACTTTGAAGGTGTTCAGCTAGGAACAAGTTAAGCAGTAGAATCACATCAAAACTAGATAAAACCAACAAGACTGCAGCGGTTAACTTTAGGAGCTAAAACGACATTGTGAATCCAATGCTCAGGAGAGAGAATTTTGCAAGTTTTTTAGTTGATAATGCTCCTTTTATGATGCCATGATACCCACTTGTATTGAATCCATATATATAACATTCTTGTCTGTCAATCAAATTTAAATGTCTGGTGAAAAATCCCACAGGCTCAATGCTAAATTTCCCCACATTTGTCAAACCTGTTTATATTGAATTTCCACTCACATCAACCTATTAGTTTCAACAGCTCTGCTGTGTTTTTATAGGACTTTGAAGCACTTCCTGGTACCACTGAGAGATGGCTGAACAACAAAGCCAAAGATACTACAAACACACTTTGCTACGTATATTGCATTACTTTTGGTTATCAAAAACTTTTATCTGATTTCTGCAAATTTGATATGTCAAGCTTGTTTCATTTTCTATAGTGTTGGCACACAGCTTAGTGAAACTCTGAACATACTGGAGCTTGATGAAATCGAATGCTCCTTAACTGTCATATTCTAGTTTTGTTGATTATATAAAAGAAACTTGCAAGTATTTCAGGATCATTTTCTTCTATGAGAAAAAACAATAGATAGATTTCTTTTCATTTTAGATTATAAAATGTGGTTTGTTTAATATATAAGACATAAATCATTATCCATACTCAAGTTATATTTGGCCCTAGAGACTATGGACTGGCTGTAAAAATCAGTCTTGTAAAAGCTTATACATTGATATCACAAGGATTATGGTGCTCAGGCATTCTAGTTTAGGCAAACTCAAATTTTCTTATATTGTAAGCAAAAGGAAAATTTTCTTGTTGATGTTATATTTTCCATAAATGCTACCATGGAGTTTTCATGTTTAGATACAACTTGCAAAATAAGACTGTGTTGGCTGTCACTTATATTATTATTTGTTTCTATAAAATTCCTATTTGAAATCTGGCTTGGGGATGAATCTATTTTAAGATACAGAAAACATGCCATATTTCAGGAATTATCTAATTAGCTTTTTGTTGTTATGACGAGTTCTAGAGATAAGTCAATTTCAATAAGAAAATAATAATTTTGCCTTAAAACTGAGAAAGTTTCGTCTAGCAATCAGGTGGCTCTTTTTTCTTCTGTGTTTCTGTTGAGGGAGAATCCTACAGTCGTGAGAGGAGAGGAAAGAAAGAAAGAGAGGCAGCGCTCTAACAACCTGCCCAAAAGCAAGAACAGTAACCATTGCCATTCTACCGGACTCCACCCCATGAAGATTCCCACACCTCTCGTGCTCTCTGAAGGCTGGTAGCCAGGCATTTACCTTATAAGACTTTCAGTGACATTAAAACTCTAAGCTCTAAGAGTAAAGCAACTAGAAAATGAATAATTGAGTTTGCAGTATATGTAAGTTTTCAATGCATAATAAAGTAAAAAAAAATATTTCAAGTTGAAAATACAAAGTTAACTTTAAGCAGTGTTTTACCGACATCATTTCGGAGCTAGAGAACAAGGCTTCAAGATGGCTGATACTCTAAAATGGGAGCTCATGATTTGCACAGAAAGAGTGAAAGTTTCAAAAGATTCTGACCGTGATTGTAAAGTTGAATAGCTCACTTTCACAATTTAATAGCAGTGCATTCTACAGATGAAAGGATTCTAGAAGTTAATCAACCCAATGCCCTGAAACCTCACCAAGTGATTAATTCAAGAGAGAGGTAGAGCTTTAAAATCTAGATCTTAGGGCAACCTAAGATCCTTGTGAAAATTCAGAACTATGCTTTGAATCACATTACTTACTATCCCTTAGGCAAGAGTTATAGGCACAGTATTTTTAAATCTGCATAGTAGAGACAATTTTTTTGACTATAAATGGTTATCCCAAAACTGATGTGCTGCAGAGTAAAGGCACTGTTAGGGATCAGTGGGAGCTCAACAAACAGTAGGAAACTAACTTCTCTTTCATATCTTTCACATTTTATTATATAAGCTCTGTATTCAATTTTAGTGTCTCTCACACACGGGGTTTTTTACTGTCTTAATTAGGGTTTCAATTGCTGCTATGAAGCACCATGACCCAAAAAATGTAAGAAGGAAAGTGCTTATTTGGCTGTGTAAACTTCCATAATCTAAGGATGTCATTACAGGAACTTAAACGTGGCAGGTACCTAGAGGCAGGAGCTGATGGAGAGGCCTTGGATGGGTGTTACTTACTGGCTGGCTTGTTTCCCACGGCTTGTTCAGCCTGCTTTCTAATAGAACCCAGTACCACCAGCCCAGGTACGACAGCAACTCCAATGGACTGAGCCCTCCTCCAACAATGATTAATTAGGAAAATATCCTACAGGCTTATCTACAGGCCTATCTTGTAGATATTGTGGCTGTCTCTTCTCAGGTGATTTCATCTTGTGCCAAGTTGAAATAAAACTATCCAGTAAAATTGCCCAGAGTTGTTAGCCTGAAAAATAAATTTGACCATATAAAACTACTTTTATTAAAAAAAAACTTATAATATGGCTGTCTTTAAGATAGCTTTATATTTAAAATACTTTGTCTTTAGGTGGTAAGATGGCTCAGTGGGTAAAGATTCTTGGCACTAAGCTTACTGGCATAACCTTGATTCTTGAAACTCTACAGAGATGATCTCTGATCTATACACACGTACTCTAGCATGTTGCCCACACGTGCACATGCACATATAATATGTAACAAAAAATAACTGTCAAAAATTAAAGTCATTCAATGTGTGTAAAAAAATTAAATGTACTTTCACCATCTATCAGTTCTTCATAATTGAGGCATAGTGTACACAGTGTCTCTAAGGACACTATTTTTAAATTTGAAAGTTTAGTGTGCAAAGTATAGTTTATATAGTGTGAATTAGGCTTCATTATATTATTCAAATGTAATGTTTCTGGTGACTTCCCTTGAGCTGTCTTCCATCCCACCCTTTCCCATGCCACCTCACCTAGCAACTTTGTACTTCCAATGTCTGCTATTATTTTTCACGTTCAAGTCACATGTGTTCCATGATCTTCCCAATGCTCATTCTCAAAACCTTTCCCCTCTTGTGTTTTTTTCTACTTTTATAACACACACACACACACACACACATGCACACACATGCACACACGCGCACACGTGCACGCTCACACACACTAGTATCAACATATTAGAAGAAAAATGCATTATTCGTTCTCCTGTATCTGGGTTATGTAATAATTTCTAGACTCATTCATCTTATTGGAAATTTCATTGACTTTCATAGCCAACTAAAATTTAATTGTATACATTTAATACATTGTCATTATCTATTTATTATAATTTTTAATGAAAGATAAATCACAAATCATAAAATTGTGAATTTTCTTATAGTTGATGAGAGTAACAGTGGAAGAGCTCTTCAAGTGACAGTATATCTTTAAAAGTAAAAATCTTTCATGCTCATTAGCATTTGAGAACATATTATAATGAAGATAATATATAAAAATCAGAATATTTGGTACTCATACATAATGAAATTTTATTTGTTACAAATAATAAAATTTTCAAAGGGCTAAAGAGGTGGCTCAGAGGTTAAGAGTATTGGGTGCTCTTCTAGAGGACCTCAGTTCAATTCCCAGCACCCACATGGCAGTTCACAACTGTCTATAACTACAGTTTGCTGACACCCTCACAGAGACATATTCAGGCAAAATACCATTATACATAAAAAGTAAAAAAATAAATAAATAAAGTTATTAAAAAGCAGCTCAAACCTAAAATTTAAGACAATAATAATAATAAAAATTTCCAGACAATCTATCAAAAATAGTGGCCATTATAGAGAAGTGGGAAGGATGCTACAACACAGGACATGAGAGTGGAACAAGGTGTTGGGATATGAGGAAATCTGTAAAGAGCAAAACCAGGTTAGTCAATTAAGAAGACTCGGGAAGAGGATAGGGTTAACAAAAGCAAGAATATATGGCAAAGCTTTATGGAAATCTACTAGCCTATAAAAATTTTTATCATATTTTTAAAAATCTAAGAAAAATGGAGGTCCTGTCTGGGGACAGATAATGCTACTTTAATTATGTGATTAACAAGAAGTCAGAATCACTAAATTGAAGTCTCTGGTATATCCCTGGTTGGTAAGCTGGAAGTAAAATCATAGCAGTAATTAAGAAGATACCAGCATCACAAAGGTGAAGTCTTCTGGGAATTGTTTCTTGAGAATTTACTCACTGTGGTTGTGTTCCAGAGGAGGCTAAAATTGCACATGTTGGCAGCTGAACTTGGTAGTGTAACAGTCACCAAGGTGAAACTGGTTTTGATGACATAAAAGGGTAATGGCAAGCAGCTTAGGCTTGGCACTGTGTGGCACTACCAGAGGCCCTGAAGATAGTCCATGAAAGGCCAACAATAAAATTGCAGTCCAGTTGCTGCAGGAAGGCCCAGCACTTTGGAGATACTAGCACCAATTGAGAAGGACCAGTTGTGTTTGCTGTAATCTAACTTAGGCCTTCTACGTGATACACTCTCCCTGTAGATATATGGAGAACACTTTACACTAAAAGTAACAACAGAACACAAAGAAGTTGTGCCATAGAGCAGAGACAGCTTTGGCAGGAGAGAATGACTGTAGACCTTGAATTTAAAGAGTGTGGAAGAGTTGCCTGGGTAACTGCATGTGTTACTCTGTGCAATAATGGAGCATTATGGTTTTAAAAAGTGAGAGAAAAGTGGGACTCTTGATGGGAAAACCGGTTAGAATCAAGGACAATAAAGAAGACCAGAATGAGAGGATCCATTGTTTTAAACAATGCATTAAGGACTGGTCATTGACTCCAAAACAATTCAAAATTAAAATTCTTTAAATAAGAATGAGTATAAATCAAAGACAGATGAGTTTCACAGAGACTATGCGAAGAGCTGCTTCATTTATCACAAGAGAGCCAGTTTCAAATAGGTGTAGGTGTAATTGGCTGCAGGCCCAAAGCAACTTGATAGAATATTCCACTGGGCACACTCCTAAAACAAATATCCTTATGTTAAAGGTTAGAAAAATGAAAGAGATCAAATAATTAAAATTCAAGTCATCTATTGCTGGAGCCCTAGTGCTTATCAAGTACATTGTTTTCAGATACAAATTATTCACTAAGGGGCTGGAGAGATGGTTTACCAGTGAAGACCATGTAGTATTTTTGCACAGGAACCAAATTTGGTCCCCCAAACCCATACCAGATGGTCCTCAACTGCCTGTAACTCAAGCACTGGGGCATCCAACATCTCTGGCTTCTGTAGAGATGTGTCTGTATAAGTACGTGAACACACACACACACACACACACACACACACACACACACAAACTTTAAAATCTTTGAAAATTACAAGAATTACTCAATTAAATGCCTTCACTTTCTCAATTCCAGTAGTCAACAGTATATATATGTAAGGTAACTGAATAATTCAAATGCAAATAGAGGAGCAATTTTTCATGCAAATATTAAAGAATCTAGAGTGCAAACATTATACAGAATGGAAAACTAACATAACTTCAAAAAGGTTCTTGAAACCTTTATTTAATTGCCTTATCTATTAAAATTGCAATCTATATTACTTATATTTTTATAACTCATATTTAATTCAACTAACTAAATTTGAAGATTTTGCACCTTCTCTGCTAAGTCAATTAATTTATTATATTTGAAGAATCTTGTATTCAATAATAAATTAATTTTATTTCATATGCTGTTTTAAGTATTCATCTCCATGAAAACAAAATACTTAACTTTTCACTTAGTTACTGGGTTTCACCACATTCTTCACTATTTCCAGCTTCTTTAGTACAGGCTAAACAGCAGGTTCCTTCCAAGTTAAAATAAGGGAGATACTAAAAGACCCAGAATTTTGTGTGTAAAGTATTTCTCCATCATAAACACCTTCTATGGTAAAATATTTAGAAATACAAGGATCTTCCATTATAACATTTCAAGTACAGTTCCTAAACACAGGTTGTGTAATCTCAGAGGTGTTCTTTCCTAAAGCAACAGTTGAAAACTGAACTGTAGCAACTGTTGTTTGTGAATTTATTTTCAAGGATGTCTGTTTCAGTTTCCAAATGACAGGATTGGGATTGGAGTTGGAGGGTTTATGGAATGGGAGAGTGGGGAGGTGGATTTTCCTTTAGGATGTAGATGACCCTGCTTTGCTTCCTTTGATCCTTTTCTTTCTTTTCTTCCTCTCCTCCTCTTTTCCCTCCTCCTCTTCTTCTTCCTCCTCCTCCATTGCTTCTTTCCTCACTCCCTCCATCTACCTACTCCCTTCCTCTTTCAGTCTGTCCCTGCCCCTTTCATTCTTCTTCTTTCTCACTTTAAGCTGATTGATGAGTTTAAATTCAATCTTAAGAAAATAGTAAAAGAAAAATGGTAACATCCTTAATGAAAGAAGATAAAGATGGGGTTTAATTAAAAATCCTTTACTAAGTCAAGTGTTTCATGATTCATTTAGCAGTTTAGTTAACCATATAATACTATATTAAAGAGACTAAAATCAGGACTATTTCCTAATTCAGTTACACACAAACACACACACACACACTTGTCATTATCTCTTTTATGAGTTAAGATATGTAGAAAGGAATTAGGAAAAACACACACAATTATGAGACAGATGTTCTATTGTAATTATCTCAATTCATTTTATTTATTTATATACTTACTTATTTTGAGAAACTAATCAATGCAAACAAAGTTGTCCTCTATCTTCCTCTGTCAAGTCTATAGCCCAAAGCAGTTGTTATACTCAATTATGAAGATGTATCTTTCAATATTTTATGCATATATAACATTTATATTTTTATTTTAATGGACATGATCTCAAAAATATATAAAGTAATAAATATTTCCTTTGTCATTTATTATTATGTCTTTATTAAAAATTTGGTTGGCTTACTGTTCTGTTTGATTAAGTAGACTGCAGTATATTTTTCTGTTACTTAAAAATGGCATGTACGATAAGACTGGAAGGATGACTCAGCAATTTATAGTATGTTCTGCATTTCCAGAGGACGTCAGTTTCATTGCCAGAACCTACATCAGGTGTTTCACAATGACTTGTAACATCAATTGAAGTGAATCCTATTCCTCTTATCTCTGCATCCCTCACATCCACAAACCTACATACATACACAAAATTAAAATAATAAATTAAAATTACATAAGGTGATATCATCCAATCAAATAGATTGAAATATAATTTATCTCATAACTATATTCATAATTATTTTCATAATTTATAATTCATTTATTAAATGGTCTTAGAGTTTGCATATCCACCAGGAAATCTGTATTAATTCTAATCCTGTGTTAATAAAATACTCGTCAGATAGCTTTAGAAGATTGTGGGTACAAAAGCCACGGTGGAGTTTCAGAGACTTTCCACGTGGCTGGTCCCACAAACAGAAGAAAGGTCTGGAGTTTCAAAGGCTGGAGGCTTTGGCAGTGGCAGGCCCCAAAGACATAAGAAAGTCCTTGGTTCCCAAAGGGTTTATTTTCATGGCGAATGGTAGATGGATCTGGATGTACCTCCATAAAACTCAGGGCAGTCCCGAGTTAAATAGGGAGGGAGAAAGGGTGAAGGTTTGGGGAAGAACGCTTAATTGGCTCCACCCTCTGGCCTTCATTAATATGTAAATCTCTCTAGGGCCTGAGGCCTGTAGTCACACCCTCTTCCTGTGCACCTTGAGATGGGTTGTAATGGCCTACGTGACTGAATGATGTAGGTCCATGGAGACTAGACTGCATGTCAGGACCCTGGGTTCTGGGGATGTGGCTGAACACCTGCTGTTTCTCCCTTGGAGTCTTGGGGTTTCAGGCCCATGCCAAGCCAAGAACAAAGATATCCTTATGCAGTCCCACAGAAGATGTCTAATATCATAGCAACATTTACATTTCAAGTCATGGTTTCATATTTTTCTGCCCATACCAGTTCATCCTCTAACACTGTTGTCCATTGCAGTCATTCTTAACCTTGTCTGTCCTTGGTTATAGTCATCTTGTTTGTTTCTTTCTCTTGTGTATTCTAAATCAAATCTATCAGACATCCTTCTAGTTTTCTCCTACATTCTGTAAATTGCATACTTAATCACTTTCTTTATCATGTTTTGAGACAACCATTAGGTAATCCAGGCTGGTCTAGAGTTCATTAAATTCCTCATTTAACTGCCTCTACCTTCAAAGTGTTTGAATACAGCTGTCGACCACTATACCTGGCTTCTTCCTTTCAGAAACTATATTTCAGAAAACACCATGTTGTCTCTGATTATTGAAATAGTATTCTCAAGCTGTAGCTCTTACTGTAGCTCTAACATCTATCACAGTCTGTTCTGAAAGAAGCAGTGATCTCCTTAGAGGTGGAGTTAAGTGCATGTCATGTTACTTCCTTGTGAAAAGTCTTTCTGCTTGGGACGGAGAACTCAATGGTAGAATGCTTGCCTGACACAAGTGCTCACTGATCCTGTTCCTAGCATCAGAAAAGTTCTACAACCTAGATTTATAGCTAGATTATAGATAGCTTCCAGAGGCCATCACAGCTTCATTGCCATGCCTTATTCTTTTTTATTCTTTCTTGAGTAACAGAAAATATAAATTATGTGAAGTTCTCACCATAATGCTCTTCTTACTATCCACAGAACCCAACAGAAACATCATTGTGTGTGCCTGGGATGGGAGACTTCCAATATCTGTAGTACCCACCCCGATCAGCCTTGCTTTCAACTCCAAAGCCTCTTAGGAAAATTATCACTAGCCTATCTACCTAAAATTTCAACAAATATCTCATAAAATCATTTTAGGAAGAGCAAGTGAATCGAAAATACACATTCAGCTGTACAAATGCTTAATTTTGCTTAATTGTGACAAGTGTCACAGTGGAGTTAAAAAGAGCTGAGAGCTGAGTTTCAGGAAGATATTACTTAGTGAGATCCAACAAAAATTCATTCTGAACTTCATGAAGGCTGTGAAAAAATGATAAACTTGGACATATCACATTGCTTTTTTTCTATGTGTCAATTTTTCTATTTGTATGTATGGAGATAAATATACAACATAGCTGACTGATTCTTCAGACCTTAGCACAGGTCTTTCCACATGTAAAGCATAATAATACAATTTACTACTTCTAGGTAGTAAAACATATGTTCTGTTATTGTATTCTCATTAGTTATCAACGTTGACCTATTTATATCTAAATTGTATAAGTTAAATTCTTCAACCTATTTATAACTATTAGCTTAATTAAGGAAGGAATTTAGGAAGTAAATTCTTCACATTTATTAGAAACATAATTTTTAACAAAATATAAACTTTTCTTATGTATCAGATATTTTCTTCTCCTTCTCCCTCTCCTTCTCCTTATTCTTATTGTCATACTTATTCCTGATACAGAAGAGATGTAGCCAATGCCTCAATGACCATAATAAAATATTTCATGTACTATAATAAGTATTAATTTACATAAAGTTTGACAAACTTTGTCAAAATTTTGTTTAACAATATCAACTCTATTAGATATGTCTCTGATATTCCAAATAGAAGATAGTTTCATTATATTATCAGGTATCTGCTGGTGAAAGTATCATTATTTTTGAGAGGAATTCATGTCCAAATATATGTAGTTAAATTCCATTTTTTAATTTTTATTGGATATTTTATTTATTTACATTTCAGACGTTATCCTCTTTCCTATGATACTTAAGGATATTAGGAACTGTATGGAAATATATATATATATATATATATATATATATATATATACTGTCAATGTCAAATTTTCAAGTTATCAACTAAACTCAGAACATGTAATAAGGAAGTAGACATGTGTTGCACTTGTTTGAAAGTGAAATCTCTTAAAATGTTGCTTGCAGTGAAATACTAATTAATACTAATTAGCATACAGCTCGCTATGATCTTAAGTCAACTTGCTCACAGTATCTGAATCATTATAGGTTTACTCTTATCCTTCTAAATTTACCAGCATTTACTCCTCCCAGTCATTTATCGGCTTTAAAAATAAGTGAGGCACAACTTCTGATTATAATCTTGTTGCCATAGAAAGCTTGGATAGCATAACTTCAATTTAAAATTAACTCTTTCTTATTTAGACTGAAAAAAATGCTTTGAATTGCATATCTCTTCTCAACCAGAAGTGATATTTCATAAATTTCAAGTAAATTTTTAAAAAGAGTACTTTCAGATAATCTTCCATGCTTCCATTCAGCAGGTAACCTAAACCCTCAGAATCCCCGAATGCTGCACTTCAAAGTTATGCCCAGGAAAAAATATTGAATAGTCCAGCATTGCTCTCCAGTTGATTTAAAACACCACTAGCTTATTTTCAGGCTACATATGGAGTTACTTTTGCAAAGAAATCTTGGAATACTGCCAAGCTACATCCTGGAAAAACTTTTCTCCAGAGGGATCTAAAATTCATTATCTGAATTGCAGGACACCCATGTTCCTTCAAACTTTAGACACATCTTTGTTCCTCTATGATTAGCAACACTATTTGGACTGAAAACAAGAACTTGTAATGTGTAGAAAGATTGCAAAGAAACCAAGCGACTGCATTGTTTTGAGGTGAAGTTGAGTTATACTCCACTGAGAAGACCAGCGTGAAAGATGACAAAGTAGAATGAAGAAGTCTGGAGTATCCTCCGCATCTGAAATTATCTACAATTCTACTGTCCTTTAATGTATTCACACAATTCTATAGTCACTGTGAAGACACTTTGTCTCAAATCACATTGACTGTTTAGCTTTTATCTTTTAAATCACTTTATTTTTTTTCTAAAATATTGTCACTACTTTCATTATCTGAGAGGTATATAGTTATTTTCACGATGTTATCAATAAACAGTTTATTATAATGAATTGTTCAAAACCCATAATGTTTAAATCACTTAAAAAGCCTAACAATGAGTTTCAATTTAAGAGAATAAAATTATTCTTAACATTCATTTTGGTAATTGCTCATGCTAAAATATTTTGAAGTAATAATTTTTTTTCTGGTGTTTTGAGAGCTGTATAGCTCTGGCTGTACTGGAACTCATTCTGTAGACCAGACTGGCCTCGAACTCAGAAATCCGCCTGTCTTTGCCCCAGGTGCTGAGATTAAAGGCATGTGCCACCACCGCCTGGCAGTCATTATTTTTGCTTTTGTTTTTAAGTCAGAGACTCATGTAGCCAAGACTGGCCAAAAAAACTTATAATGTAGTTGAGGATCTGAGAATGACTTTTTTGTTTTGATTTGGTTTTTCAGGACAGGGTTTCTCTGTGTAGCCCGGGCTGTCCTGGAACTCACTCTGTAGACCAGGCTGGCCTCGAACTCAGAAATCTGCCTGCCTCTGCCTCCCAAGTGCTGGGATTAAAGACGTGCGCCACCGCTGCCCGGTGTTAGAAAGACTCTGAATTTCTAATCTTTCTGCATATAAATCATGAGTACAGAGATCACAGGTATACACTGACATACCTGGCTACTATGGAGAGCTAAACTCCAGGCTTGAAGAATATGTACAATGAGCATCTTAAGCCTTGCCTGGGATTTTAGTAGCAACATTAAAACTTCGTAATTGAAGATAAAATCCAGGAGTATAAAGGTCAATATACATTAATATAATCAACATTAAATAAGCAGATCAAATTTTAAGGGATATAATATTACTGCCCTTTATAGTAGACTAATAAGGTTAAGCAAGCACTGTGGATAACAATGGGGCATTTTAAAAATATATTTATTTGAAATAGAATTTTTTCCTCCAGTCCCTCTCAGGTACCATCCTTCTAACATCTTTCATATCCTCCCCATTCTCAGGCTAATAGCTTCTTTTTCTTTGAATAAATATATATATTTATAAATACAAATAGCCACACACACACACGCACACACACACACACACACACACACATATATATGCACACACACACACACACACACACACATATATATATGTATATATATATGCACACACACATATACACACACATATACATACATATACATATGTGTGTGCATGTAAATATACATATAAATATGCCCTGGTGAATTTATATTTGTTCTTTTTATATGCTCTCTGTGATAACCATTCTACATTGTAAGGGGCTCATCCATAGAAAGGCAAATCCCCCTTAACCCAATAGTCATTAATTGCGTGTGGTTTATTATCTAGGAATGGGATTTAACACATTTTCTACCTTACACATTACTTCTGGACTTGTATGCCTAGCCAGTTCTAGGAGAGACCTCTGCCCCTGAGATCCTCTGCTATTCAAGAGCAAAGGCACCACTACTTTAATGTAGGTGTGGAACAGAAGCTTTATTGTTTGGGGGGGATGTTATTTATTTGTTTGCTTGTTTGTTAGATAGATTGTCACACTGTCACATATCCAGACTGACCTGTAATTTACTGTGTAGTTGTAACTGGACTCACATGCATTTCAGCCCTCTTCTCTCGGCTTCTGAATTCTGAATCAAAGCATGCTGACATAATATAATTTATTTAAGAAGAAATAACTGTACATTTTTTTGTTGCTGAATAATCATGAAGTCTTCCCTGTCCCTATTTTTTAATCAGTTTGAAAGAAATATATGGGTACAGAAACTGCTTACCTCATAAGACGCTGTGGTAGTCGGGAGGCTTGTTTTGCATCACAGGTGGACATGAAGTATTGGGGACATTTTAACAACTTTGATTTTATCCACAAAGAATTCTGGGACACTCTCTGGATCTACATAATTTGATAAAATCAGGAATCATGAACTAAGGATGAATTATTTTAAATGAAACCAAACCAAAAGCTCACGTTAGAAGAGTAATGGGAGGGCTGGCGAGGATTACCTCTGCAAAATGAATTAGAGTGCCATGAGATGCAATATATCAGCGATAAGTCTAGCCTGCTTCGGAGCCACGGAGATTGCAGAAATGAGTCGGAATCACTTGAGCATCACAAATCCTGGGCCATATTTTTTATTCCCAGCCCTGCCCTTTGTGCTGCTTCCAAGTCTGAAGCTGCAGTTGATTTCAAAGGCAGTAGATGAGAGATAAAGAGGAATAAGGATTGTTCTACCTCAGCGATTCACTATCCCTCAAAGGCCACTGAGTTTCAAAGAAGATGGAGCCCTTGGCATCTTAGCAAAATAGATCCCTCACTCGTTTTTACCCTGTTCCCATGAGGTAGCACAAGCATTTATCCAGTTTACCATGAAAAGCAAGTTTCCTTGTCCAGAAAATCGCAGCCCTTCCTTTTTCCACTCTAAGGAGCCCTAAAGCTCAAATTAAACATAACTGTCTGAAGTTATTTTCAGGAATGTTAACAGTTCAGCAAGGAAAATAAATACAACGTCATATGGAAACTTCTATGCTATTAGATTTAATAAAATTTTACGTGATAGTACATTTAAAACTATATTTAAAATAGTTCATTTAAAATGATATAAATTCATCTTTAATTCTTGCATTTTAAAATATTGTAGAGCAATATTTGAACTATTTAGTAAATTGCTTACTGTGCTTTGAATTCTCAAATGTTAGAGATTTTAAGAAATGCTTACTAAATATTATACATAAATACTAGCTTTTTTTTGAAAATACGCTTAATTTCTAAGAATGTTATGTATTTGCCTATATACATTTATGAACCATGTAATTAGAATATTCTATTAATGATCTTCAGGTCCAGAATATTTTTTAATTAGCTATACTAAAATTTAGTGGGGCTCTCTTCTTTGCTCAAACACTTACATAACCTTTTATTTTAAACTATTCATTTAATATTGAATGACAAGATTATTGAATGAAAGAGACAAAACTATTGAAAAAAGAAAGATAGGAAGCCAATGTACTGAATGAAAAGAGTGGGCATTCCCTGAAAATATAACTCATGGTTTTATCAGTTTATAGATTTAAATAATAGTATTTAGAGAGCAGTTAGTTGCACAAGATTGTGGATAAGATACTGTAGGAACTTGAACACAAACCTGTCTGAAATGAAAATTCTATATGAATGAATTTTAGTGAAGTGTTGTCTATTGGGAGAATCCTGAAATACAATTTATTTAGAGAGGGGATATTGCTTGTGCAAATACTTGTTTAATTTGTAAGCTGTATCCTGATCTGCAGCTGTTTCCCACCTTTTATATTTCAGTTATGTACTGAATTCTAACATAGACAAGAGAGCAGCCATACTGTGTGTGGAGAAAAACTTCCAACAGAGCTGGAAATCTTTCCTTGTCAAGGGTTGTAAAGTAAACATATTTTCGGGCTTTCAGTTCATTCAGTAGAGTAAATCTATTTTTTTCTACTAAGACAGGTTTTATCTGTACAGCTCTTGCTATCATAGAACTAGTTCTGTAGATCAGGCTTCCCTTGAACTCACAGAGAATCACCTCCCATTGCCTCTGAGTGCTGGAATTAAATGTATGTATCACCACTGCTCAACTATCAAATCTAATTTAATATCTTCTTTATCAATGATTCTGATATAGACCTTTTGTAAATTATTGGTGTGGTCATTTACCAATAAGGTCTTATGAATACAGAAATTTCAATTTTATCATATAACAGTGGCAATAAATATGATTACATTATTTTGTTCAACTATTTAAGAATGTCAAAATGTTTCTTAATTCACATACAGTATCAAAATATACATTAGGCTGAATGGGGGAGAAGAGCTTGTGAATGTAGTTGACTCCTGTACAGAGAACTACCTTGAAAACACGGAAGCTACCCAGAAATTGTTGCTGTGAAGATTTGACTTGGTGTTTCTAAATTTAAGTGGAATCTAAGCAAAGAACTGAGTCTCTGATTTAAAAATTTAACAAAATGCTACTGTATTAGGAATGCTCTTAGATTGTGTGATAGGTTCTATGAGATTGGTGCCCATAGGTTCATATGTTTTAATTCTTGCTCTGCAGTTGATGGAAATGTTTGGTGTTATTGGACCAATACAATGTCATTGGCAAAAACAACAACAACAACAACAAAAAAAACCCTAAAATCCAAGCATGAAAAATTATATAGTTGAGGGATGCACAATAGAAGTTAGGACCTAAAAGGCCACCAGATCTAAGTATCCTTATTAACACATGTGTCAATTGTTATCTGTACTAAGGTAAAAACATTTTTCACAATAAGGAATTTATAACCTCTTCAACATGACTGTAACAACTAGAAAGTTGCTCTTTTCATGAGAAATGGAAATCATGAACCATTTGCATGCTTTGTGTGAAGTACCCTATCATATTTAATCTCAGGTATTCTAGTTAATTATTTAAGAAGCTAGTTGGATATTTTGCAATAATTTTACCATTTTATGGATGAAATAAGCTTCTGAGGTAGCTATGTGCCTCTAAGAACACAATTCTCTTTGGAATCGTTACAAGGTGTCCAATAATCTATATAAATGTACGGTTACAGCAGCTATACAGAGATCCTGTGTCTTTGGTTGTAAAAAGAGCATAGATTGAGTGTCCTATAAGGTCTTATAACAGAAGAAGTTATCAAGAAGATAAAAAGACAAAAGGCTTGAAATGTCAAATTCACTAATGGTATATTTATGGGTTTTGTAGTTTCTGGACAATTGGTTATGGGTGGAGAATTAGAGAACAAGAGAAAAAATGGGGGGGGGGAAGACAGAGAGAGAGAGAGAATAAGAGAGAAAGAGGTGATAAGTATATTTTAAGGAAAATTATATTTCTGTCTGAGATCTAATGTTGGGAGAATGGTGAAAGGCTGAATTCTTGACCATAATGTTGTGTTTATTATTGAGATTTTACAGAAAACAAATGAAACTTCTAGAAAATACTAGAAAAGATATAAGAGAATATTTGTAAGGAGAATTGAGTCATCCATTTATGGATTCTCTAGGCTCTTGAATTGTGCTATCTGAAAGCTGGACAACCAAGAAAGCAGGGGTAGAAATTAAGCCTATTTACTTTGAGTGTTAATATCTGAGAACCCAGAGACCCTATGTTTAATGGAAGTAGATGTATAATCTAGCTATAAAGATTTTGCACGGTTTTATTTGTGTAGCCATTAACAGATTTCTTTGCACCTCAGAGGAGGACTAATGACATACTGAAAAAATTATTCCCCTCAAGCCTAGCTTAATAAACAAATGAGTCTATTAGGATTGCTTAAAGGAAAACAGGTGAGGGGTTCCTTACAAAACCATGGGAGATCCAGGTATCTGAATCATTGATAAGGCCCGCAGTACATGTAATGACTCTTGGAAGTCACATGCCTAGAGCACATTGGAAAAAAGCTACAACACACAGTGTTCCTAAATATAGCTATTTCATATATAACATTATATATTTCATCAACATATATAATATATGTTAGCAATCTGTCTAAACTCCACCTCCACAGTCACCTGGCAACAGCCAGGTAGGCCTGCCCACTATAAAAGGGGCTGATTGCCTCCTCCTCTCTCTCTTGTTCCACTCGACCCAGCTCCTGCAGGTTGCCATCTCCCCAACCCCCTTCCCTTCCCCCTATCTCCACATGATCATGGACAGCCTCCACTCCTCTACTCTCTCTACTTCCCTATCTCCTGAATAAACCTCCCCTTGTGGAACTGTCTGGTCTGCTGTGATCTGTTACAAGCTGCGTGTGAAAACCTTTCAATATATATTTCATATATAGCATAAATATATAACAACATATATTTCATATATAACATTAATGTAGGGCTTAATGTCTTAGTCTCTCTCTAGAAGGGAAAATAAGTTCATTCTTCTGCTGTCATATTTTTCTCTAAGTCTTCAAACCATAAAACAATGCCCATTCATAATGATAAAAGCTTCTTTCCTAAATCATATAATAATGTATTACAGAAAAATCTTCATAAACACATCTAGAAAAAAATGTTTTTCAAGCTTTCTTGTGATACCTTATCCTAATCAAATTCACGTTTAAAAGTAACCAAAATACCTGATAGAATTCTGCAGATCTGTAGGAGGCAGCTGACACATACTCCCTAAACATAGGCAGCATATGAACAGTAAATTCCTGAGTTCTGAAAAAGCTATAAAAGAACACACATAGGTGCCTAAGATTCTCTGCTTATGCTTTGTCTGCATTAAAGAACTGCAGGATAAACCAAGAGTAAGTGAGGCAGGGTTATAGACAAAACTGTAACAGAATTCAATCTTTATTGATAAACAACAATTTGTTCCCAAAGACCTCATGAGGAAAGTCATATCTTTAATCATTCTTAGACTCATGGAGTATGTATAAACCCACAAAATAACCTCTCCTATCTCTCTACTCCACTGTGGGAAAAAATAAGGCCGCAGTGGTGATGTCCCAAGGGGTTTTCACACTGGCGGGTCCCACATACTGGTGGAAGTCTAAGGTTCCAGAGGCTGGAGGCTTTGGCAATAGCAGGCCCCAAGGACACGAGGAAGTCCTTGGTTCCAGAAAGGTTTATTTTCATGGCGGATGGTGGATGGATTTGGATGTACCCCCATAAAACTCAGGGCAGTCCTGAGTTAATTAGGGAGGGAGGAAGGGGGAGGTTCTGGGGAAGCATGCATAATTTGCTCTGCCCTCTGGCCTTCATTAGTATGTAAATCTCTAAGGCCTGAGGCCTTTGGTCACACCCTCTATCTGTGCACTTTGGGAGGGGCTGTAATGGTTGAGGGTTTAGCAATACAATAGATGCAAATAGTCAAGGAACAAGCAAGACAATAAACACAAATTCCATGAACACTCCCATGATCAGTGTTTCTAAGGGCTTATCAGGATGACCAAAATATCTGAGCCAACTTTCCTGTCCTAGCCCAAAGTCATTTTTATGTCTTAAGCCTACTTCCTTGTTCTACCCTAAAATTTAGATTCTTGCCTGAAATTACTTCTTTGTTCTATCCTAACGTCAGATTCCTGCCTGAAGCTCAATTTCTTGTCCTTGGCCAATGTCATATTCTCGCCAGGCAGCCTATTTCTTTGTCCTTGGCCCATGTCAGATTCTTGCCAGGTAGCCCCCAAAGCTCTCTACCTCTCCTCCTTTTTTATTTCATAAACATGACTGAACCTGTCTTAGGTCATTCTGCCAAAAATGCCTTCCTTACTCACCATGGACTATGAATTATGAGAAGCAATATACTTTGGTCTTAGGTTGGTATGGCTCTATGCAAAATCTTACCCATCCTTGGCTTGCCAGCCTTTTATTTTCATAACTCTGTCTAGGGGTCCATTTTCAGGTTCCATCGATGTACTTTGGCTGCCAACATGTTGATGTTGTTAAAGACAAGCTTTAACATGATGGGCAGGAATAAAATTATTCCCAGAAAAAAAAAAGGGCTAGCATTATCAAGCTGCATATGCCATTCTTGAATCTTGGCCAAAATAGAAATACTGACCTCAGACCATGGGTAATTATATCATCATTATCTGCTGCACCAACCCTCAGCAGAGCAGTATTCTTTAAATTCATAAGCTCACTATGCTAAGTTAAAACATCCAGAGAGTTGTTAGAATTATATCAAATACACTGCAAGTATCTTTTGTTAGAATTATATCAAATACACTGCAAGTGTCTTTAAACTTTTTCCTAATTATAATCACTACCATTCTAAATTTTAGAAATCACATCTATCCAATGGTCTTTGGCATGATACTCGAGATGGCTCCTTACTCTTAAACTCTGAACCTTCTTCTAATAATTTGCATGGGATAAAGAGCACCAATCCATTTTTCCAAATGCCAATCTAAAGCCTCTTGTACATTCAACACACTAGAAATATTTTTTGCTAAATGATTAACAAAAGTAGCTGTCTTAACTTCTTGTGTCACAGCAATTGCAGAAGCAGTGGTGCTAGCAATTAATTTAATTAAAGCTGTTATACCAGCAATAATCAAGCCCACTAACCTCTTGCTTCTGCTTAAAGCCTGACTCACTTCTTCTAGTACTTGCAAGCTTTATTCAGGATACCAAGGTTCTGTGGTACTCAGTGCAATAATACCAAAGTTGATTGATTGACCTCCATAACTGACATGCCAGATTTCAACACACTAATACAATTAGAAAGTCAACAATCATTGCAACTTACATTAAATACTGTAGAAGAAACAAAAGTATCTTTATCTTGACAATTAAAAGAGCCTTGACACAGGTGCTAATACCTGTTTGAAATCCAGATCCTCTCCCAACTTTATCTGTTGCTAAAATAACATCAGTGAGAAGTGCAGCTAACTTCCAAATATGTCTCTGAAAATATCCAGAACCAGACTTTCAAATGAAGACTGTTATTTCCACTATTGGATTGATTTCTAGACTAATCCATGATTGAGTCCAAATAACTGGTCACATTTAAAAAAAAAAAAAAAACAAGAGTCATTATAATTTTTCTTTTTGATTCTCTGTCCCACAAGGTCTAAAATCTTGGGGGAAGGCAACTTTTCCCTACAGGGGTATAGGCAAGCAAAGTTGGATCAGGAAAGTATGTCCGATACAGCTTCCCAGTCACCATTGTCAGGGCACTCAGCAAGTACACAGTTCAGCATCATTCTTTTTCCAGGCATCAGCATGTTTCACCTGTTGCTCTGGCAGCCACCATGCTCCTTCAGCATCCTGCAGAAAAAAACACAAACATGCCCTCTTTCCAATATTAAATTCCTAATCAGAATCATGCCATATGCAAGTAAGTGGATCCTTCCCTTTCACCTAGGCATAAATATGATTGGCTAACATATTAAGCAAGACAGGTCGTAAGTACAAAAATTATCTTGAAAAAAAGAACTTAAGTTAGGATTATATTTAATGAGTTAACAGGAAATTTAATGGAAATTATTATTTGTGTTATAAACTGTAAGCCATTGATTTAATATAGTTTGCTCAAAGTTTATAAAAGGCACATACACACACACATACACACTCACACACACACACACACACACACAGGGGGGGGGAAGATTACTCATGTATTGTTTGGCAACCAAATTATAGAAAATACTTTATTTCTATCATTGTCATCCATAGACTGATGAAATAAAAAGGGCTGTCAGTACAGTGCTGTATAAAACCATCTGCATCTCCTCCCTTATCAGCGACCTCAATTTTCAGACTCGTTCATTATCTGAGAATAAATATTCACCTTAGACTCATTCACACTGTCTCAAAACCAATACATTGAGTAAGATACTAAAAGCAGTAATATATTTTCCCATTCTTCAAGAAGGCTAAATATGAATAGACATTCATGGGGAGAGATGAAATATTAAGAAAAACTTCCTTACTATTATGTTGTCCAGTTGGTGAAAAAAGGTGGCCAAATATTTCTACGAACATCTATTGCTGCTGGGCATTGTGTCATACCTGTAATCTGAGCACTTACGAGGCAGAGAAAACCTGGGCTACAAAGTAAGTTCCAAATGGTGGGATATAGATTGAGAACTATTTTTATAAAACACCAAGAAAAAAGTCAATTGCATACTAGGCTCAACTTTGTTAATGTAGCTGTGATGATTACAATATCACCTTTCTTCTAATCTAATCTGGATGAACCTCACTCCACTCACAATTTAGCTCAGTCTCTCACCTATGGTTGAAGTAAAACAAAACAAATTAAGAAAAGAAGGACTAGATGCTGGTTCAGAAGTTTAGAGAGCACTTGCTAGTATTGCAAAGAATCAGGGTTTGCTTGCTAGCAGCTGCATAGTAGCTTAGCATCATCAATAGTTCCCATTCAGGAGATTCAATGCCCTCCTCTGACCTGCTCAGGCACAAGTCATACATATTGTACAAATGTATATGTAAAGGAAAACGGTAGTAATAAATCTAAAGGCAATGAGAATGGAGGAGCCTCATTCACATTCATGTGCTTTATCCACCTAGTAATCTGAACACCTCTCATTAGGATCTGACGCTAAAGCTCCTACCATTTACCTGCACTAACTGAAAACTGAGATTTGAATACATATATCCAATGTACAAGATGAATCTTTTCTCCAAAAGGTTAATCTAAAATGTTGTTGATTGATGTTCAGATTAAATCCTAAACTCTGTTTAGAAATGTCCCATTTACGAGTTCTTGTGTCATATTGATTGCTTCTTTGTTTTTAATTGACAGGAAAAAAGAAACTTGAATGGTAGAGTAGTATAATGAATATTTTTGAAATTAAGGAAATACTGTAAGACTTTCTATTTCTCTAGTATTTTGATCAAATATTTACTGGACACCAATTGTCTGCCATGTACAATTCTACTGAGAAACTAAGTAGTAAATAGAGAAAGATGGCATTAACTTTCCCCGAGGAACTTATATTCTCCTGAAGAGTTAATGATTGTTTATAAATGAAAGCAGTAAAACCACAGGAAAAAGTGTAAATTATAAATTTGATGATCAATTAAAAAGTTTTATACTTACTGAGTTTTCTCAAAAATTCTAAAGAAATAATTACCTTCAAACATTAATTATCCAGTTTGAAGGATATAAAAGATAGCCTAGAAATATGAATCTCACTTGTATGTGCATATGCTGCTCCATCTCAAACCAAAGGAAAGTTTTACGGATGACATGAAGGATGTAGGAGTCAGCTCTTTGCTTGCTCAGTGATAGAGGTTGAAATACTGAAGTGCTGGCAGGCATTCCTGTAACACTTTCTTTGACTTCTCTTTGAGAAAGGGAAATCAATCTCTCTCTCTCTCTCTCTCTCTCTCTCTCTCTCTCTCTCTCTCTCTCTCTCTGGATCTCTCTCTTTTTTTCTAGCCACTTTATGTAGCACGTTAATTCAGCATTAATTATAGAACATGTCAAACTGTATTTCAGTCAAAGCTCCCTGAAAGTCTCCTGAGCTTTTCTAATGACAGTAATTATAGGTCATAAAAAGAGTCATCTAAAATTAACATTTCTCTCATGTCTTGATAGGAAAATGTAAATGGCTACACAGTACAGATGTTTTGATTAGTAAATTTACACTTCCTTTTTAGCTTCAATGCTTGTCAAACTTCACAGCATTAAAACTCAAGGTGCTGTTTCTTTCCTTTCCTGGAATACATAAAGGCACATCGAAGGTGCTTGAAGACTTTTTCAGTATGCTTCACTTTGTTATTTATGGGAAAAACAAGGAAGAAATCTAGAGTTTCCTCTGTATTAAGCATCCACATTTTTTTTTCCAGAATGAACAAATCAAGTTTTCAGCTTGAGAAACCTGCAGAGGAAAGTTGAAATACTAAGCGCTAATGTTGGTTGATGAGGGTGATTTACTAGGATATAGGAAAGCACAATACCTGCTTCCATGCATATCTAAATCTCTGCCAAGCCATGTTTTATCATATACTATAAGAAAGAAAACACATAAAATCTGCTGTATTCTGAGCTGTCAAATTTACTTACCAGAAAATGAGAGTGGAAACATTCTGCTTTAAACAATGTTAATATCATCAAACATCCAGGGAAATATAACAAATTAAAAGAGAATCACTTCAAAGAATAAAAGGCCTACACCTTAAGTAATAATAAATCTAATACTTGACATTCATCTCCCTAGAAAATAAAATTAGATAAACTTTTGCTAGGGCATTCAGAACAGCCAATCCAGTTTATTAATAATTTCCTGTTTTCATATTGGAAGCTCATATTATCTGGCCTCAGCCACAGTAGACCTCCACAGACATTTAATAAAGCTGCCGTCCATAATCCTCTCTGATTACCTATAACCTTGCAGCTATAACACACACTGTGCTGCAGCTCCACAGGACAGCACACTGTCACCTGCTATGATGTTTGACAGCTTATTCTGTTACATCAAGCCTGCACAAAATTACTTTTTCCAAATTCATCTCTAGTTAATAATGAAAAGCAATAATGGTATTCAGCATGCGTAATATTCCAAGGAGGCAAAATGAGGCAATAGAGGAAAAAAAAGATTAAAGAATGACTATTATGGAAAGAAGATCAAAAATGGAATCTTGTAACACACAACAGTTTTTCAATCATAATGCCCTACCAAGAGTTCTTCATATCACACCACAACCTTCTCTGCAGAGCCAACCTGGAAGACATTTCCCTTTGCATTTACTCTAGCTAGATTCATAGAGGGGAACCTTTGAAAACTCTCTTTCAAAATTATTCTTGGACATTCTCTTAGGACATGAAACACATAACTTTAATGGAAATATCTAGTTAATAGAAAAACATTCCTTTGTCTCACCTTATGGCTTGCAGCAGTAATAAGCTATTTGCTTATAAAAATAGATCAGACTAAACCCAAATTCACAAGTGCATCAAATCAAATTTAATAGAGATCTTTTTAAAAGATGAAATTCCAATTTAAAAACCTCATCTATGCATTGAAAAATAGATGTTTATGCATGTTGGGCCAGACTAACTATATTATTTTTGTCCCCATTAAAAATAGGCCAATGACCCTGGCAGAAAGCTGAACTTGACTGTGTGATTCTGAAATCTTCCTCTTCTTCTTCTTCCCCCATCTCTCCATCCCTCCCTTCTTTCTTACAGCAATCCTTCACTCTTCTTATTTCTTCTGTTTTATCTTTGTATTTCTTCTTTTCTACTTTTCCTTCATTAGTTTTAGTACTGCAAACTACTAGAAACTTTTGCATTTTAAAGGGGGTAAAAAAAATAACCATGTAACACTTTTTATCTTTTTAATGGAAACTGATAAAAAGTTATAACCATGTTAGATGATTATATCAATTCCTCAGCACAAATATGTTTCATGTCCCATGTGTGAACATACTAACATGTTACAGAGTGACAATGTTTACATCACAAATTGGGTACAACAAGAACATGTAAATGAAACTATAATGCGGACTAAACTTGCCTAACTGGCTACCTTCTGATCTTACGTATGAAGTAAGATGAATTTCGACTTAGGTCTTTATGACAAAAATGGAAGTCAGACAATTTATACGTGCGTGTGTGTGTGTGTGTGTGTGTGTGTTGTTGTTGTTGTTGTTTATATTTGTTCTTCACATGCTTTTAACTTTTTGGTGTTTTTTGAAGTCAAGAATTAGTTTTCTATATTGTCCAAAAGTTATTCAGCTTGGTAACTGAGCTTGTCTCTGCTTACCCTTCATATAAACACCACTTGCTCTTGGTATGCACTAGCCTGATTGGATATTCCATCCTGTGAAGTGTTTTTAAATTTGAATCTCACATTTCTTCATCTGCGAAACTCCAATTGCATCCAATTGATGCTAAATAAATTATAAATTAATGTGGTGTGAGAAAGGGTACAATTTTATACAGTCCATGTCATATTGTCCTAAACCCCTTGTGAATCTTTGTACTTAGCTGTTACAACATTTCTCCTTTGGTCACCTCTGATTAAGGTTGAATGAAGTATTGTCTGTAGATATAAGCATACATATTTAGATTGATATTCAGTGCTATAACAATAGAGCTAGATCATAGAAGTGAGGTTATTTGTTCTTTGACTTTTGCTGGAATGGATTTTTGACCAAATTTATAGAACCAGGTTTATATTCCCTCTGAAGTAACAGGCTTCAAATCCAAACTGAGAGTTCCACTTCACAATTGCTCAGAAAAAACAAGTTTAGTACTGAATGAAAAATATAGCATTTTAAAAACTATTTTTAAAAGACTTGTTTTTAATTGTGTATTTGTGTTTTGTCTAAATGTATGCCTATCCACTATATATATGCAGTGCTAAGAAGGCCATAAAGAACATCAGAGACTCTAGAACCAGCAGTATATGTGACCGTTGGCTATCATGTAAGTTCTGGGAATAGAAATCAGGTCTTCTGAAACAGCAAGTGCTCTTAATAATTGAATAATACTTTCAGGTCCAGATATAAATATTCATTTTTCTTTTTGTTTTGTTAAAATTTTATTAGAATAAAATTACATAATTTCCTCCAATTCCCTTTCCTTCTTCCACTCTTTCTCTGCCACCAGTCTTTCTCAACTTTCTGGACTTTGTTTCCTTATTATTTTTGCACACATACAGAGATATGCAACACACACACACACACACACACACACACTGAAATACAACTGGCAGAATAAATTTAGTGTTACTTTTACGTATATGGTCAGAGACCACCACTAGACATTGAATAACTAATTATGGGCAGAAGAAAACTTTCCTATTTTCACATTCTTTTTTTGTCTCCTAGTGACATGGCATGCAATTTCTCCTATCCATGTAAGAATGTCTATTGGCATGCTATGCTCCTTGTTAGTTCTTGTATAGGTAGTCATACTGCTGAGCTATCAAGGATGAAGCTTCCCTGTCTTTTCTAGGAGATAAGCATTTGCAGCAGATGCCCTGATTCTCTTGTTCTTATATATTTTCTGTCCCACTTTCCATTATGTACCCCTAGTCTCAATATAACACTTGTACTGTCTATATATTCTTTGGGGCTTTGCAATGAATAATCAGATTTTCTCTGAATTTTGACTAGCTGTGATTTTCTGTAAAGGTCCCAGTCTGTTATGCAGAGATGCTTCTTTGGTAAGTTTTGGAGGCTTCACTTATCTGTGCGTGTAAGATAAATATTTAAAATGCAGTTAGAGATTGTGCTGGCTTAGTAAAATGACATTAGTAATTTCTCTATCAGAGTCTATAACCTCAGTCCCACATGGAGTTTGGCTAGTTTGCCAGTACCAGACATGATTTTCCTCTTTGTGGGTAAACCTTAGGCCCAATTAATAATTGTTGATTACTGCCAAGAGATTAAAACCACTATTGCATCTTTTGTGATATCTTATCTTTCAGGGCATTGTTGAGGCTCACTGGCTTCATAGCTGGCTTGGACTAGTAGTTGCTTCACTTTCTTGGCAGCTTTCATAGCATCGCCCAAGACCATGATAGTCATGCTTTAAGGAGGAGGTTTTCAGGTTGAAAGAAACTAGATTCTCTATATCTCAAGATTTATGGTGTCTTTTAGTAATAGGGGCTTACTTTCAACCTCCTGAAAGCAGCCAAGGCAGAAGCAATAGCTGGCATACTGTCTACTTGAGCAACACAAAAGGGGAGTTCTCATTTTTACTGGAGATTTGGTTAGAATTTTTATATTTCTTCCTGGAAGTAATGTCAATCCAGGTAGTTTACTTTTATGTAAATAATGTATGTATATTTGTGTCTATCTACTTAAAACATATGCACTTATATACACCAATGTATACACAAATATATGCATACAGTTATTGTGTTATATATAATTCAAGGTAAATAAAAATAATGATGTGATTTCCTATGGCTTTCTGAAACATCCTTAGTGTTATCACTTGCCTGTCCCCATCTTCTGGATTGAGCTCCATAACTCTTTCTCAACAAAGCACCCCAGTTTTTCCATCCAAATGCTGTTCACTCTGCAGTTCCTTATGCTAGATTATGCACACACACAGAAACACAAGTCACATATCAAAGATAGATACTATAATTTGAGCTGATTCCTCAATGAAAACTCTGAAAGACAGGAGAATCTGAAGCAATTCATTCCCAGTTTCAAAATATCATGACTGCCAACCTAGACTATTACTCCTAATAAAACTATCCGGCATAGTTGAAAGAAAAAGGAGTTATGCTGATGGAAGCAGGCTACGTGAATTTATATCCTGCAGCCTAATCATAAACAGGAAGCAATTACTTGAACTGAAGAAAAGGATCATAGCTAAGAGACTGTAAAAAAAGAAGCTATAATTACTGTATTTTATTTTAATGCTTTTTGTTGGCAACGTAGATGTAAAGATGTACATTATTTACATGGACATGCCCTCTTGTGGGATTCCCATGCTTTAGTGGATGGCACCATAGTCATATAGAAGTGGGCAGCACTAATTATACTTAGCAGATCATATTGAAAAAATACATGAAGTTGAGATGAGAATTTGCTGAGCGGCATCTTACTTGAATCAGAGAGGGAAAATGAAACATGATAATTGCATATATGCATAGAGTACTCAAAAATAAAGAAAAACATTTTAAAAAGTTGAACAGGCACATCCTATTTGGTAGTATTCAAAATGCTGTTGTCTGTTAACAAATTGTAAATGTGATTTATTATTAGAAAAATTATAGTTTTCAAATTTTGAAGTGAAAATTAAGACAGAACATTTGACAATTTAGATGTATAGTTTCATATACTAGAGTGTCATGTTCCTCAAGGTGAACATGTGCTCAGAAGAGAGACCGTTTACTGATGCCTTCCAAGAACATCAGTATAAGCTACATATCAATTTCAATGGTAGCTGCATTTAAAAAAGCTTGTTCTCTCTCTCTCTCTCTCTCTCTCTCTCTCTCTCTCTCTCTCTCTCTCTTTCTCTCTCTCCCTACCCTCTAAGGTCCCCTACCCCATGTCCTGAATAAACTTTATTCTATACTATACTGTCATGTGGCTGGCCTCTCAGGGGGAAGGGATACCTCAGCATGGGCCTGTGGAGGTACCCCCTTCCCCCATGCCTAACTACAACTGCACCGAACATATTCCTTCTCTCCTTTATCTTTTTATAAACATAATACAATCAATGAATGATGGCCATTTATATAGACAAGATTTGGTAAAACACATACACAAATTAGTTAGGAAAATAAATATAAAATAAATATAATTCTTCTCTTCTTCCAGGTGATAAATATGATTTTTTAACCTATGGACAGTTGTGTTACGTATAAAGAATTATGCTAGTAGATTTTCTTGTTTAGTTATACAAATTCTTGAGTAAAAAATGGTAAGGTTCATTGTAATAATTTAAACCACATTCTTCCAATTTATGTTTTGGGGTGATGTGTTTATTTTTCACATAATTTTTTAATAAAATAAAACATAGAAGATGCTTTTTACTTCTCTTTTGTCTTAGGGTTTCTATTGCTTTAGAGAGACACCAGAACCACAGCAACATTTATAAAGAAAAACATTGGTATTGTCTTAAGTTTCAAAGATTTAATCCATTATTGTGGAAGGGATCCTCATGTTGGCATATAGGTAGACATGGCCTTGGAGAAGGAGCTAATAGTTCTACATCTGGATCCACAAGAAACAGGCAGTAAAAGCCACACTAGACATGGCTTGAGCTTCTGAGACCTCAAAGCATACACCCCATTCCCCCCAGTGATGCATCTCCTCTAACAAAGCCCATCTCCTCCAACAAGGTCACATCTACTAGTAATGACACTCCTTCTAGACAAGCATTCAAACACCTGAACCTAACAGGGCCATTCCTAGTCAAAGTACCACAAGGTTTTAAATAGAAGATAGCATGCTCAGGTGAGCAGCAACTCACATAGGAAGTCCTGATAATGTTGACACTCTGTTTATTGTCTCAATAGAGATGTTATTTAAACATTTTAAATTCTGAACTTTGATATTATCATAAAAAGGGTGTTTTTAGGTCTTAAGGTTCATCTTTCACATTGTTATACCAAAATATTCAAAGTGAATAAGTGGAAGAAAATATACCCATTAAAGAGGCAGTCCTTGAAAACTGAGATATTTCTTTTAACTATCTTCATGGGTATCAGGCAACGTAATATTGATATTAAATATTTAATATTGATTTAATATTGATATTAAAATGAACAGTCTCCCAAATGATCTAGGCAACAAACAACTGTGAATCTGTGAGGAAATTCTTAGATTATGTTAATTGGGGTTTGTAGACCCATCCTATGTCTGGGTAACACAATTCCATAGAATGAAATTTTCTATTAAATAAGAAAAATATATTAATTGAATTCATTACTCTCTATTTTCTGATTGAAGATGCAGTGTGATCCCTCCCTTAGGTTCCTGATACCATTCTGGGCATGACAATAGACTGTACTCTCAAACTGTATACCAGGATAAATAAACCTGTCCTTTACTAATCTCACTGTGTTTGGTATCAAAGCAATAGAGTAAGAAATGTTAGAAAAAGTGACATTCATGATACATGGTGGGTTACAATTAGAACAAACTCTGAAGCAGATTATTTTCTTTAGAAAAAAATTACAGAGTGAACAAATAGTTTCAAATGTTATCTGCTCTGAGACCTCTTTCATAGACTTTGGAAAATATGCTTAAGGCTTAATTTTGGAAGCATATCCTATAGAGAAGGACACTCAGATATGGATTCATACATTCAGCTCATGTGGTTCCTTTTGCTTAGTTTTCCTGATTTTGTGTGCACTTAGAGACATAAAATGTAAGAATGTTCCTATAGTTCCATCCCTCTATGCTAATGTTCCCCTGTTATTAAAATAAACTTAGTCTGATAAACTTAAAGTATTCAACCATAATTGTTTTCAGTGCATTTAAGTCTTATGCTTCATTTTGCTTTATAAGCAAAAGTAGAAACTGTACATGTAGAAATTACAGGATAAACCACATGTTGAAAACTGTAGTTGCTCTTTAAGAGCCAGAAATTCAACATGCATAGGTAGAACAGACTCTGTAACCATGATAAAGATGAAGATCCATCATAGAGAAAGCTACTTTAGACAAATGTATTGCATATATATTTTCTTGATTTAAATTCAAGGTTACCAAGAATTAGAAGTATTTTAAAAATGGTAGAATATATTTCTACAATGTTATGTAAATTTTTCTAAACTATAAACAATTTATGTGTGCGGTATTTTGTCTGCATGTAGGTCAGTGAACCATATGTGTGCCCAGTGGCTGAAAAATCTAGGAGGGCAACAGCTACATTAAAACTGGAATTTCTGAAGGTTGGCAGTTGCTATGTGGGTGCTGAGAAGCTGAGCCCTTATCTTTTAAAAGAGGTAACATTCTTAATTGTAGCACTTACAAGTTAATGTTTCTGCTTCGGTGATCAAGAACCAGAGAATAGGTGGTCCAGATTTCTTGGGTAAAACTAGTGGTGAAAAAAGGCTATCAATAAAATGATGCCTAATAATATCCTGCTATATTCATAGATAAGTTCGTTATTCATAATCATCAGAGAAGCTTTCTCTGGCAGCAGATGGCAAAAGATACAGTTTCCCATAGCCTGTTATTTTGCAGAAAGTGCATCTAACTCTGATGTCCCCTTGAAATCTGCTCCTTCAGAGCTGAGGAAAGAGAAGCTTTGTTGAAAAGTGAGTAGAAAGAGTGTAAGGGCCAGAGGGGATGACAGACAATGGGAGAACAATGCTCTTTGAATCAACTATGTAAGGCACATAAGAACTCTTTGAGTGTAAAACAGCAAACACCGGGCCAACAGGAGTCTACACCAGGTTTTCTGTCTATATTATAGCTTTAAGTTTAATATTTTTATATAACTCCTAAGTGTAAGAACACATAGGTCTCTGACTCTTGTACTTCCTCTTGGGACCCTTCTCTTCCTATTAGGTTGGCTTGTCTAACTTTGATGTGAAAGTTTTGCTTTCTTTTAATGTATCATAGTTTGTGATGTTGGGTTGTTATCTCTTAGAAGTCTGTTCCTTTCTTATGAGAGACAAAAAGGTAGTGGATTCACAGGAAAGGGGAGGTGGGGAGAAATTAGAAGAAGAGGGAGGGAAAACTATGATCAGAATATATTTTATGAGAAAAGAATCTATTTTCAATAAATGGAAAGAATGAAAATAATAAGAATACTAAAACATAACATAATATTTAAACATCATTATTATATTGCTGTAGTAATTTCACAAATGCATGCTATGCATAATTTTCATTGTTCCCTTTATGAACTATTAAACATTGATGTCATTCCAAGTTCTTATTTTCTCATTTTAGTCTGTTACTACATCATTAAAAACAAATTTTGACTTTTGTTGCATAAGAAACTTTGTTTAGTTTATTTAACTAACAATTTTTATGTAAAGTTGATACTCAAATAAGGAAACAGTAATCTGTATGTACATAGACATGGGAGTAATTATAATTTATTTCCATATTTCTGAAAATAATACAACAGAGTAATAATGGACCAGGAACCATTGCTGGGCATTTAAGTTGTAGACTATGTGAAAATTATACTTCTGCATCCTTGAGATAATATCAATGTCTATTTGTGTTTTAAAATTTTATGGTTTATTAAGCTGAAAACAAATAATTATTTATTAAAATATATAGATTATTATGAAATTACTGTAGTATATACAGTGTGATATATAAACAAATGTATAAAATAACAATATAAATTTGACCATTAATGCAGAATACTTTATTGGTTTTGTGTCTTCACTAGATCACACAGACCTACTGGCTCCATCTCTTAATTTGTGGTCAGAACCTACATTTAGCC
Source organism: Grammomys surdaster (assembly GCF_004785775.1). Classification (NCBI taxonomy): domain Eukaryota; kingdom Metazoa; phylum Chordata; class Mammalia; order Rodentia; family Muridae; genus Grammomys; species Grammomys surdaster. The sequence goes on from NW_021604565.1 coordinate 7,560,244, forward strand.
ACTAACTTGTCTGCCAAGACACTTTAAAAGCTCTACACTTTCCTAGGCTAGGCTTTAGTTCAGAGATACAACATTTGTCTAATTTACATAAGACACTTAGTTCAGTTGACAGCATTTCCACATAAATAAATAAATAAATATGTGCATTTTAATAACTAAACATTGTTTCTTTTCTAGAGAACTGTGTATTCCATTCTGTCCATTTTTTACTTTATTTCTAAAAAGCCTGTTATATCACTTACTCATGATATTTGATCTTTATGTCCTTATGTAACTAAACATACTTCTTTAAATATAGTTCCTTCTGTCACTCAAAGAAATCCTGCAATTCAGCCATGATACCATTTTGTGATTTAATCAAACCAGTCAGTTCTGAAGCACACAGAATAACAGAATAACATTGTGACCTGGGGACACAATGAGTTTTACTTATCGAATAAAGAGCAATTACCATAAGGTGTAGGACTAACTATCTTTCAGATACTTTGCCTGTAGCTATTGCTTATTCCAAAGTTATACACCTGTGCCCTTTTCCTACTGAGAGACCTAATCTTTCAAGTTCAGACTCTATTTGATAGGACATGTCCTAAGTTTGAACTCAGGTAAACTAACAGGCTGGTACATAGCATTAGTTTCCAAGTTGCCCCTCAACAAAACCAGTGCCCAGCTCCAGTATCTAGGCTAACCTGCAACAAGACCAGTGTCTCCAGGTTATTTCCCCAACAAACCTGTACCCCCAGGTTACAAGCCTAACCTGTATAACAAGAGAGGAACAGAAACTAAATTTATGATAAGACTCCCAGCATGAGCCCATTATGTTAAGGGCCAGAGTAGCTTTCCAACTAGATGTTTGCACACTAAGCTCCTGCTTGCTGCTTACTATAAAGCCTTGCCCTGATAGATATGCAGGGCTCCTCTACCACCAAAACTGACCTGTGTGACAGCAGTATGTTAGAGGGGCCCGAGCTAGCTCATAAAGAATAAAGACCCTGCTGTGAGTTGCATGAGATTAGCTGCTGTGTGTTTTCTTTTTTGGGATCACTAAGATTTTCCTGGCACTACACTACCACAGAGTGTAGACATGTTTCTGTATCCCTCAGACTTCTGCATTAAATAAACATGTCTTCTTTCATTGTTCTTAATGTTAAATCATTTAGTTAAATTGAGGACACATAATTATTATGTGCACAGTGAAGTATTTTTAGATCATAAATTCATTAAATCAAGCTCCCTGTACGTACACATTTGCTCATATACTCTATAAGACAAACGCTGCAAAGCCACCTTCTAGAAATTGCTAAAATCAAAGCACATGTTTAACAACCACATCTAACAGATTTTACACACTTTAGTGTGTAGTGGAGGTCTTCACACATAGTAACAAAATCACTTTTAAAACATTTGAATAAAAGACATTTTACTCCTTCATAACTCTGCAACAACAAAATATTATGTATATGGGGTAGGAGGTGGGTTTCCAGACAATGTTTACAGAGAAGTATGCAATAAAATAGAAAAGCATAGCTAAAATATACTTTCTTACACAAAACAAGATAAAGTTCATATAAGTACCATGCCAATAAACACTTGCATTGGAAACAATTCCTAGTTTCTAAAGGGAAAGCTTTTTTCTCTAAGTCAATTTAATGATTCTATTTAAGAATCTTAAGCACTACTCTGTGTTTACACTTTTATTTATGCTTGAATGATAAAAGTAATAAATATATATACTTGTATTCAGCCAAGTTAATGGCATTTAACACTGTCTTATATGCAACTCATACTCTCTGTATTGTTAAATGCGTAACTGCTTGAAGTAAGAGATATTTCAGGTCATAAAAACAAGAGTTAGCTAGTTAGAACCAGCTTAACTGAAATTAATGGGTTTTGAGCTATCATATTTTAGAATATATTTAATTTATTTAATTTAATTTTAAATTGAGTTCACTTCTCAGAAAAATTCTTAAGAGCATAGTTAATTAGCTAAGGTCCAAATTTTCCGGTGGATTCTAATTTGATGAGGGATTTCTTCTGGGCTCTTGATTGCAATATTTGACTCTTCTCAAAATCACAATTTCAAAATCCAAGCCTAGAGCTGCTAGCTAGCTAGACAAATGCATTACAAAATTGGTATACAAAGCCAAGAATTCAAATGCATGTTAGTGTTTAAAAATAAATTTAGAGTTTGACTACACAACTTTTACTATATTTTTTCTGATGTAATTGAAAAATTCATTAAGATACAAGGTATTCAACTGAGTGAAAATTTAAAGAATATCAGGGCTCACATCCTTATGACATCCAGTGTGCCTGGATGAACACTGTAGAAAGCTAGAGTCACGTTTCATTTTTAAAGAACAAAGAAAAATGACTTCAATAATTTGGTTTTATTGGAAAATTAAATAAAAGTACTTAAAGACTTAAAACCACCTTAAATGTGTTTACTATTTTCTTTAATAATATAAATAAATAAAAATGAACTTTACCTCAACAGATCATCAGTTTCTCTGCCCCTCTGAAGACCTCAGAGTCTAAAGGCCTACATGGAGTTTTGCTGCACCCAGGGCAACAAACCCACCATCTGAAGGCCTCCTAGGAGATCTGCTGCTGGAGACAGGGCAACAGATCATTGGAGTGCATGCCCCTCTGAAGACCCCACTGTCTGAACACCATTCAGGAGGTCTGCCACCCCCAAAGCAACAGGTCTCCCAGGGACACAGGAAGGAGGCTTCAGAGAGACACACCTAGGCCGTTTAACACCAGAGATACCAGATGATGAGAGGCAAGCTCAAGACCATAAGCAACAGAAGCCAATATAATTTGGCACCACCAGAACCCAGTTCTTACACCACAGCAAGCCATGCATATCCCAACAGACCTGAAAACCAGGGTATTAACCTAAAATCCTATCTCATGAAGATAATAGAATTCTTTAGGGAGGATATAAATAACTCACTGTAAGAAATACAGGAAATACAGGTAAACAGGTGAAGAATTGAACAAAGCCGTCCAAGACCTAAAACTGGAAGTAGAAACAATAAGGAAAACACAAATGGAGGCAACCCTGGAAATGGAAAACCTAGGAACTACAGATGCAAGCATCAACAACAGAATACAAAAGATATAAGAGAAAATCTCAGGTGTAGAAGATATCTTAGAAGATACTGACACAATGGTCAAGAGAAACACAAAACATGAAAAAACTTCTAACTCAAAACATCCAGGAAATTCAGGACACAATGAAAAGATCAAAAATAAGAATAATAGGAATAAAAGAGAGCAAAGATTCCCAGCTCAAAGGACCAAAAAATGTTTTCAACAAAATCATAGTAGAAAACGTCCCCAACCTAAAGAAAGAAATGGCCATAAATATACAAGAAGCCTATAGAACACCAAATAGATTGAACCAGATAAGAAAATCGTCTTGTCACATGATAATCAAAACACTAAACACACAGAGCAAAGAAAGAATATTAAAAACTGTAAGGTAAAAAGGCTAAGTAATATATAAAGTTAGACCTATCAGAATTACACCAGACTTCTCGTCAGGGACCCTAAATGTCAGAAGAGCTTGAGAAGAGATCATGCAGACCCTAAGGGAACACAAATACCCACCCAGGCTACTTATACCCTGCAAAATTCTCAACATATAGAAAAACCAAAATGGCAGTTGTTTTGTAGAAAAATAAAAGCAGATTCATATTTGTTACCTTGCACAAGGCTCTAAGTCCAAGTGGAACAAGTACCTCAACATAAAAACAGATATACTGAATCTAAAAGAAGAGAAAGTGGGAACCTTGAACTCAATGGCACAGGGAGGGATATTTCCTAAACAGAACTCTAATGACTCAGGCTCTAAGATCAAAACAGATAAATGGGACCACATGAAACTGAAAAGCTTCTGTAAGTCAATAGGACAGATTAGGAAAAATCCTTCACTAATCCCACATCCAATAGATGACTAATATCCAAAATATATAAAGAATGCAAGAATCAAACACCCCCAAAACCAAACAACTAATCAAAAAATTGGAGTAGAGAGCTAAACAGAGAATCCACAACAGAGGAATCTCTAATGGACAAGAAGCCCTTAAAAAAATGTCCAAAGTCCTTAGTGATTAGGGAAATGCAAATCAAAACGACCCTGAAATTCCACCTTACACTAATCAGAATGGCTAAGATCAAAAACTCAGGTGACAACAGATGCTGGCAAGGATGTGATAAAAGAGGAACTCTCCTCCTTTGCTGGTGAGACTGTAAACTGATAAAACTGCTCTGGAAATCAATCTGAAGTTTCCTCAGAAAATTGCAAATGTATCTACCTGAAGACCCATCTATATTACTCTTGGGCATATACTCAAAAGATGCCTCACCATACCACAGGGTCACATGCTCCACTATGTTCATAGCTGTCTTATCGGTGATAGCCAAAAGCTGGAAACAACCTAGATATCCAACAACAGAAGAATGGATACAGAAAATGTGGTTCATTTACATAATAGAATACTACTCAGGTATCAAGAAAGAGGATATCATGAATTTTGCAGGCAAATGGATGGAACTAGAAAATATCATCCTGAGTGAGATAACTCAAACCCAAAAGTATATACATGGTATATACTCACTAATAAGAGGATATTAGCCAAAAATATACAGAATACCTAGGATACAATCCACAGAACTCAAGAAGGTTAACAAGCCAAAAGGTCCAAGTTGTGGATGTTTCAATCCCACTTGTGAGGGAGAAGAAAGCAGAGGGCAGAGGAAGGGGGGCATTGGGGGGGGATAGGGGAATGGAAGGGGCAGGGGGAAAGGGGAACATGGTTATGTACAGAGGGACCAGGAGTGAAGCCTCACAGGCCAGCAGAATGAATGGAAATATAAAACCTTAGGAAGTGGGAGGTGGGATGATTCTAGAATGTACTAGAGACCTGGAATGTGAGAGAAAGTTAAGACTCAAAGGGAGGGACCTTAGATGAAGTGCCCGACAGTGGGGAGAGGGAACTTTTAGAATCCATCTCCAGTAGAAAGGCCATCAAGTGGAGGGATGAGATTGACATAGTCAAAAATTCTGACCCAGAATTGTTCCTGTCTAAAAGAACTGCAGGGACCAAGATGGAGAAGAGACTCAGGGAAAGGAGGTCCAGTGACTGGCCTAAATTGGGATCCATCTCAAAGGGAGACTCCAAGTTCTGACACGATTACTGATGCTACGATGTTTTTACAGAAAGGAGCCTAGCATAGCTGCCCTCTGAGAGGCCCAACAAGAAGCTGACTAGCAGATACTTAAGATTCAACCTATGGTTTGAAGTTAGGGGCCCCTGTGGTTGAATTAGGGAAAGGCTGGAAGAAACTGAGGAGGAGGATGACCCCATAGGAAGGCCAGCAATCTCAACAATCCAGGACCCCGATATCTCTCAGATACTGAGCCACCAACCAGGCAGCATACACTAGCTGGTCCGAGGTGCCCAACACATATACAGCAGAGGACTGCCTGGTCTGGCCTCAGTGAGAAAAGAAGTACCTAACCCTGGAGAGACTTGAGGCCCCAGAGAGTGGGGAGATGGGGTTCATGGAGTGGGGAACGAGGGAGACAGCCTCTTGGAGACAGGGTGTAGGAGGAATGGGATGAGGAACTGTGGGAAGGTAGAACTGGAAGGGGTTACAACTGGGTTTTAAAAGAAAGAAAGAAAGAAAGAAAGAAAGAAAGAAAGAAAGAAAGAAAGGAAGAAAGAAGGAAAGAAAGGAAAGAAGGAAGGAAGGAAGGAAGAAAGGAAAGAGAGAGAAGGAGGGAGGGAGGGAGGGAGAGAGGGAGGGAGGGAGAGAGAGAGAGAGAGAGAGAGAGAGAGAGAGAGAGAGAGAGAGAG
>NW_021604565.1:7566120-7575237 GCF_004785775.1 Grammomys surdaster
GAGAGAGAGAGAGAGAGAGAGAGAGAGAGAGAGAGAGAGAGAGAGAGAAAGAAAAATTGAAGGAAGAAAAAAGAAAAAAGAAAGACACAGTGATAGCAAAGGAGAGGGTGAGGATGAGGTTTGGTAGAGGGAAGTTTGGGAAGAAGGATTACATTTGATATGTAAACAAATACAATGATTAATAAATTATAATAAGAAGAGAAGGAAGAGATAGCAGGAGCAGAGTTCAGTTTCAGCTGTTCTTGGTTGACTTTCAGGGATAGCTGTGCGAATGCAATGCTCCACGTAGCAAATGTGAGCAATTTCTCATTCTAAAGGGTTTTCTTGCTATGGTTATTATTAAAAACGTAATTTCCAGAAATCAAGAAATGTTATTTCCTAATGTACTTCACAGAATATATGTAATATTAAATGTATAATTTCTAACATGAATTTAAGTGAATATGACAATGCACTTGATTTTGTTTTCTTGGGGAGCAAGGACAGCATTGTATGTAAGCTTTGACTGTCCTCATTGGGATACAATGCTAACTTTCATGATTGGCATGTACTATAATAAACAATTGAAAGATACTTGCATCATTTGTCAATAGTTTCAATTCAAAATAATAATGTACTTCACAAATGAATTAAATGAACTTGAACAGTAAAAATCAAATAAGAAAACTTCTCTTATTTCTCACTTATATTTCTTGGCAAAATTTTTAAAAATAATGCCTTCCTAGGGTTATTTAATATCTATGGAACAGAAAGATTACAAATTTGCAATAATTTCAAGAATGAAAAATATAGAGTCTTATCAACTTCAGATTAGCATTAATTATCAAATGACTTCTTGGACTAGATTCCAGAGGTCACTGATATCCTCTACGTACGTAGCCAGTTTACTCAATAGGTCCTCTGTTTGTCTCTGTCAACTAAGTAGTAAGATTCTGGTAGGTCCCTAAGTGTAACTGCAGTATCTATAGATACTGAGGTTCCAAACTCCAATTCTAACATTAGTTAGAATTAGTTGCTGATCATATATACATACATATATACATACATATATACATATGTGTATGTATATGATATATATATATATATCAATGTTTTGTGATATATATTATGAGTAACACATGCATATGCGTAACATTGTCCAAATTGAACTGGAGATATATATATATATATATATATATATATATATATGAAAGAAAGAAAGAAAGAAAGAAAGAAAGAAAGAAAGAAAGAAAGAAAAACAGTGATAGCAAAGCAAAGGAGGGGGAAGGGGGAAGTTTGGTGGATATATATATATATGTGTGTGTGTGTTTTCATATATATGTATACATGTGTGTGTGTATATATATACACACACAAATATAGCCTGCTCAGTTTGTACAATGTTATTCCTATGAATATTTTCTCTATTTCATAAAAATTGATCAAAAGAGATAGTTTTAATAGTTTTTAATAGTTCCCACATGACTCAGAAATTGATGGAAAACTAAGAACAAACTAAAAAAAAAAAAAAAAAACCTAGAAAATAGGCAAGATTAGGTGCATCCTCTCCCACTGTGTGAGGGGAGATGGGGGAAGAACACTGTGAAGGGGAAATGGGAAGGTAGATAGCATTTAATAAATAAATAAATAAATAAATAAATAAATAAATAAATATAAACTTAATTGATAAAAATAAAAAATAGAGAAGAGAATGTCTGTAATTAAAAAAGACAGGAAGAAAGTGAACTTATAGTCAAGTTATATATTTCCATATTTAAAAATGAACTCATAAAAATTTATAAAACAAAATTTAGAGTGAAATACTGATAATTATCCATGTGGTATTATACACTTGATGTGAACACAAGGCCACCAGTAAGCTAGTGATCAGTACTGTAACTTTTACTACTATTAGGACTTCAAAAGGAAGAACAATGGAGTGAAAGAAATATAATAAAACTAATAATTAAGACCATTCAAATTCAAAACATGACATAATGAAGAAGCAGGATGAACACAGGACTAAGAAACATTGCTTGTATACAAACAAGCAAAAGTAGTAATAGCGTTCATAACATTCTCTTTTATTAAAACAAAATGTAGCAAGTAAATGGAGAAATATATGTATAAAATTTCTGTCGTATACGATTTTCTAACTACTGAAAATGCACTTTATATATGATGATGAACAAAACTGTTCCGAACATAAAACTTTTTTAAAAAATTGGAGAAAACACATCCTATGAAGCCAGGTAAAGACAGTCCTCTAGGAATATGCAAAGTTACAGTGAATGAGCCATGTAGCTCTCTGAAGAAATGGAGCATTTTGAATAATGAAAATCTAATGAAGTAAATTCATAAATGGTTTTATTTCAAAACTGGTAGAGGTAATAGCAAGAAAATAGTTTATATTGATATTTCAAAATAATACAGTTTTTCCCTCTCTCACTTTAAAACACCAGAATCATTTTGTATGAGTTTCTGCTAAAGTGTTTTTATGCAAATTACTGTCTATTTAATCTTAGTAGCTATTAAGTTGTAAAGACTACAAAAACTGAGGAAATGCTTTTCTGGAATTTTAAGACATTCCACAGAGAATTTTCTTGGCCCCTGAAGAAAGAGTGGAGAAACAACCTGTTTATTTTCTTGTCTCAGTTTTCTGTTATTATCACAAGCCCCCATAACAAGCAGCAGTCATGGAGAAACTCATTCCCTTCAGTGGCAACTTTGGCTCATATGCCCCTGTGGTCAACTTCCTTCCCTGCTGCTTCTGAGAACAAAGCTGACTCTCAGATACTTGTTGGTTCAAGGCTTGAGGGCAAGATATGCAGTAAAGATTCAATTCCTGGTCAAGTGTTCTTTTCTTTTTTTTTTATTTTTTATTGGATGTTTTATTTACATTTCCTGTGTTGTCCCCTTACCCCATCCCCCACCCACCCAGGAACCCCCAATCCCCTCACCCCTCCTCCTTCTTCTCTGTGGATGTAACCTCTATCTACCCTGCCCCACTCCCACCTCCCCACCCTCAAAATTCCCACCCCCTGGGGCATCCAGCCTTCATGAGGTCAAGGTTCTCTTCTTCCACCTATGCCCAGCAGGGCCCTCCACTCTTACATATTCAACTGAAGTGCTGGATCCCTCCCTAACTGCTCCCAGGCTGGTGTTTTAGACCCTGGGAGCTGTGGTTGGTTGGTGTTGTTGCTCTCCTCATAGTGCCAAATCCTTTCAGCTCTCCTTCAGTCTTCACTCTAACTCCTCTATTGAGAACCCCATGATCAGTTCAATGGCTCGTTGTGAGCATCTGCCTCTGAGTATGTCAGACTCTTGAAGACCTCTGAGGAGATATCCATATCAGGCTCTTAAGAGCATGCACTTCCTGACTTCCACATCAGCATCTACATTTGGTGACTGCACATGGGATAGATACTCAGGTGGAGTGGTCTTGAGACGGCCCCTTCTTCAGTTTCTGTCCCTCACTTTGTCTCCATATTTGCTCCCTTGAGTATTTTGTTGCTCCTTCTAAGAAGGACCGAATCATCCCCACTTGGTCTTCCTTCTTTATGAGCTTCATGTAGCCTGTGAGTTGCATCTTGGGCATTTCAAGGTTCTGGGCTAATATCCAATAATCAGTGAGTGAATACCATGTGTGTTCTTTTGTGATTGGCTTACCTCACTCAGGATGATAATTTCTAGTTCCATCCATTTACTTAGGAACCTCTCGAATTCATTGTTTTTAATAGCTGAGTAATACTCCATTGTGTAAATATACCACATTTTTTGAATCCATTCCTCAGTTGAAGGACATCTGGGTTCTTTCCAGCTCCTGGCTATTATAAACAAGGCTGCTATGAACATAGTTGAGCATATGTCCTTGTTATATGTTCGAGCATTTTCTGGGTATATGCCTAGGAGTGGTATAGCTGGATCCTCAGGTAATGCTATGTCCAATTTTCTGAGGAACCGCCAGACTGATTTCCAAAGTGGTTGCACCATCTTGCAGTCCCACCAACAATGGAGGAGTGTTCCTCTTTCTCCACACCCTCGCCAGCATCTACTATCACCTGAGTTTTTAATCTTAGCCATTCTGACTGGTGTGAGATGGAATCTCAGGGTTGTTTTGATTTGCATTTCCCTGACGACTAAGGATGCTGAACATTTCTTTAGGTGCTTCTCGGCCATTCGAACTCCAATGGCATATGCTCTAAGATCAAGAATTGACAAATGGGACTTCATAAAATTGCAAAGTTTCTGTAAGGCAAAGGAGACTGTCAATAGGACAAAATGACAACCAACCAATTGGGAAAAGATCTTTACCAATCCTTCATCTGATAGAGGGCTAATATCCAATATATACAAAGAACTCAAGAAATTAGATGCCAGACAACCAAATTAGCCTATTAAAAAATGGGGTATAGAGCTTAACAAAGAATTTTCAAGTGTTCTTTTCTTAAGAAGGAAGGTAAATACAGATAGTTAGTATAACGAAAGTTATATGCTGAGAGTCATCATATAGTGTTCTCACTCTAAATTCCTAAAGATGCTCCTAAGCCTGTCTCCCCAGACTGCTCATTTGTGTGACAAATATTTGCTGAAGGTCCAGTCTCTAAACAGAAATCTCTGGCTTGAGGGTCAGGATCCTCAGGGAGACTCTCCAGTCACAAGGCTGATCAAAGTAGTGTCTCTCCAGATGTACAGAGCAGAGCATTACTGTTATCCTCTCCTCATATTCGTATCCAGTGGGTGCTATGGTGTTCTAGGGCTGTCTGCTTATCTTGAGTGAGTCATGTCACTGAGTTTTGGTTGCCTTGGATGTAGTGGCAGTCTTGACTGTGCTAGTTTTATATGACTAAAGGACTTTTTGTTATTATACTCATTACAGTTCTTTTCTAAAATTATCTTACTTATTTACATCCCAGTCATTTCCCCTTCTCAATCTCCCTCCCACAGTTCCTCACCCCATTCCTCATCTTCTTTGCCTCCAAGAGGTTATTTCCCACATTCCACAAGGCCTTCTGCTTCTCCGGGCCCTCAAGACTCTCGAGCATTGTCTCTTCTCCCACAGAGGCGAGACCAAGTAGACATCTGCTACATACGTCTCAAGTTTAAAAACCATTCCATTTGGCAACTCTGGAAACCTAGAATTACAATAAATATCATTATCCCAATTAAGTCACATAGAAATGTACAAATGACTTCTGTTTTAATAGTGAAAGAGTGAACATGATCAAGAAGAATTCACACAGGTCTGCTGTGAATACATTCGCTGGGGAGGCAGGGAAAATGCATCAGGTAAAGTAAGACAAGGAAAAATAATACTTTCTTTGAAGAAGTGAGCTATCAACACAGAGAATCCATTGCACTCTACAAAAAGAAATCAGCAACAGGGGTCTGAAGTGGCAGGTGAATAGGTAAGAATCCTTGCTGCTGCTCTCTCAGAGGCTGATATTATACAGAATGCATTAGTGGTAGCTCACAAATTCCTGGGACTGCAGGTAGGTGGTCTGACACCTTGTCTGGCTTCTGAGGCAGCTACCTTCAAGTTAGTGTGAACATGTGCACATGCACGGGGGCACATGTACATAATCTATATAAAAACAAAAACTCTTAAATCTTCTATATAAAAGCATCAAAAGCAATATACAAAATCAAATGTACCTGTAAGTTTTATAAAAATCAGACATTAGAGTTTAAAAACAACCCTTGTAATAAAATAAAACAGAGATGGCAATGATAATTTTGTTCAATAAGGGTAAGGAAAAGGTTGGTAGATTTAGATTGATAATTCTGATATTCAGAAAGGACTCCAAAATCAAAACTTAAGAAACTCAAAAGAATTTGCAAAACAAGTTAGAATAATGATGATAGTGGTGTCAAAATGATTATAAAATTATAGTAAAGCACACTGTAAAGTGTTTAGTAATATAATAGTAAAAATACAATAATTACTATAAAATTATAGTAATTATGATATTGACCTAAAATTTATATAACAGATATAAATCTAAATGATAGACTGATAGCTAATGTGCACATGCACAGTCATACACAAATATCATCTCTCAGTCTCAAACATACAATGATACTGCTTCTCATGAACACCCTCTTAACAAGAAGACAAACAAAGTCAACTAGCCTGAACACTTGGAGGCTCCCAAAGACAGACAAAGAGCCTACAAGTGCAGGACCTAGCTACCGCCCCGCCTACCCCAGCATATATGTAGCAGATGTACAGCGTGGTCTGTATGAGGGTACCTCAACAACTAGAGCAGGAGCTTACTGTGACTCAATTGCCTGTCTGTGGATCCGGTTACCCTAACTGAACTTTGTCTGGCTTCAGTGGGAGAGGATGGGCCTAGTCCTGCAGTGACTTGAGATGTCACGGTAGGTTTCTAAAGAAAAGAGTTTCAAATAATACCGTAATTCAAAAGTCATACAACATCGTCTTTTTGTTTTCATTCCAAAGATGAAAGGTTGATTCATCATATATAGTGTGGTTGGGACCTCCCCCTTCTCAGAGGTGAAGGGGACAGGGAATGGGAGAGGGGCTATGTAAGGGGGGGACTGGAAGGAGAGGGAGGCTGTGATCAGGACATAAATAAATAAATTAATGAAGTAAAGGAGAATTAAAGGAAAAAACTCATTGGTTCAGTATTATAGAAGTAACTTTTATTTGCTTGATGTAATCGCCCTCTTGGAGGCTTACTACTGAATAAACTCACCCTTTCTAGCTCTTTCTGGCTGGCTGGTTTAACTCAGCTGTTCCAACTCAAAACTCCTATCTAAGCTGATTCAGTCTGGCTTCTCTCAGCTTCTCACTGAGTTGCTCTGCTCAGCCTCAATTTAACTCTAGCAATTTTTTTTCTCACCTTCAGGCTTCTTATTCAATCTTCAACTGCTGAGCTGCACTGAACTACATGAACTCACAAAGGAAATCAACTCTATTTTACTGCACTCAATGCGCTGACTCCCAACTGAACTGAACTGAACTGATCTAAACTGACTTCTCAATACCCTCTCTTCCTCACCACTCTTAAATAGCCTCCCTTTCCTATGATGTTCTCCTGAGAGTTGCACTTCTATTTAGAGGAATAAAAAACATTTCAGGAATTTGGCCTAGAAAAAAATATTCAATATTTTAAGCAGGGTATAACGGGCCATCCTAGTAAGAGCATGAACCACAGTGGTACTGACAGTAAGCTAAACTATGGGACACTAGCTCAAGAAGAATATTTGTATATGGGAGAGAGGCGGGGAGATGGGAGAGGGGAGAAGGGAGAGAGAGCACAGAAAAGGAGTAAGAGAATGATGAGAAAGAGAAGAAAATGGGGAGGGGTAGAGGCAAACAAAAACAATGACCATATGTATATGTATATATATATATATATATATATATATATATATATATATATATATATATGAATGAGAAAGGTTGGTTCAATATATACAAATAATAAAAATTCCATAGCACATAAATAGAATCGTGTTGAAAATCACATGGCTATCTCAATAGATTTATACTAAGCCTTTGATAAAATTTATCTTCAAAAAAGTGGAAGAAATAAAATGTCATCCTGCCTCAAAAAATAAATGACAGATTCATTATTAATATCAAATGTGATATATATATATATATATATATATATGTGTGTGTGTGTGTGTGTATGTATATGTATGTGTATGTGTAAGTGTATGTACATGTATACATACATACTATTTTAAACTTTGTCAAATTCAACAAGAAAGAAAAAATATACATAAATCGAAATGTAGTAAATATCATTATCATTTCATTAATTGCTGATGAAATGAAATGTTCCTATTGAACATAATCTTTTTGGTATGATGCACAATTTAGAACACTATAATGTAAAATTAATATTCTAAAATTAATTATTCTTCATGCATACTGATAATGAGTGCACTAAGAAATCAGAAAAGAATTCATTCTGAATAGTGTAAAAAATTTTAAGTAAGCTATCAATTGAAATGTGTAAGACATCAACAATGAACATATAAAAATGATGAATAAGTGGAAACAGTGAACTAAATATTAGTTATAGAAATATTTCCTATGTTCATGCTCTGATAAAATTAATATTGAGGAAATTATCAAAATCAGTCATGTGTACTGAAATCTTCATTAAAATACTAGTGATATTGCTCACAGGCAAAAAGGCTGTACTAAAATTCATATTGAAGCAAAGATCTCAAGTCGGTGAAGCACAAAGAGCAGTGCTATAGCACTCACGGTATTTCATTTTAAAATATACCATAAGCCATAGTGCTAGCTTTGCTAGCATTGGTTCAAAACAGCATCTACACATACTTGGAATATTAATTCTTCACAAATCGTTAAGAAAGGTGCTGGGAAAACTAGATACTAACATGTCAAAGAACTAGGACACTTTCATCACGACAAAAATCAATTTAAGAATTGCATCTTTTGTTTATATATTATGGTTTCTCATTTTTTTTGTGGCTTTCCTGTATGTCTGAATGTATGTCTCAGCATCTGTATATGTTTCTTTATCCATTTTTCTGGCTCTTTTTTTCTGTTTTTTTTTTGTTCTATTCTGATTTGTTTTTATTTATCTTATTAATTTTATATGCCTATTTGCATTCTAAGGTGAGAGACAGACAGAAAATTTTAGATATGGTTAGATGGGGAGGTGTGCACGATTTTGGAGGAGTTGAGGGAGGGGAAACAGTAAATTAAATTATATTGTTTGAAAACATCTATTTTCAATAAAATAACTTAATGTCAATGGAAACTATTAAGATTGTACTTAAAATTTTGAAACTACTAGAAAATATAGATGAAACAATTCAGGACACAATCATGGGGAAAATTTTCCTAAATGGGATATTAACAATTCAGGAAAGAATAAGAAGATTAGACAAATGTGATGTCATTGTCACGTAGGAAACTAGTACAGTATAGTATTCAATCATCAGAGTGAGGAGACAGTCCATAGAATAAGGAGAAGCATTTGCAAACCTTCCTGAAAACATTAATATTGAAAATACATAAAGAACTCAAAACTAACTCTCTCTCTCTCTCTCTCTCTCTCTCTCTCTCTCTCTCTCTCTCTCTCTCTCTCTCTCTCTCTCTCTCTCTCTCTCTCTCTCTCTCTCTCT
>NW_021604565.1:7575247-7602565 GCF_004785775.1 Grammomys surdaster
TCTCTCTCTCTCTCTCTCTCTCTCTCTCTCTCTCTCTCTCTCTCTCTGTCCCCATTGGGAGTGTGTTGATGGGACCAGATTCACTTCCCAGAACTACCGTGATCCACATGGTTTCTCAGAAGCACTGCAGTTCCAGTAGATCTGTGTCTTGTGTTGCCTAAACATGTTTCTTGTATGCTCATGTGATACACCCCCTCCCACACACACATACACACACATATACAGACACATACACACACACACATACACACACAAACACACACACACACATGCATACATGCACAAACACATATACACACATACACACATACATACACACATATATACACACACACAAACACACATACACACATACACACACATATACACACATACACACACACACACACAAACATTCATACACACACACTCACAAGAAATATTTTTAAAAAGCATTGAAATTCTACCATGCTTCCTTCACAGAAGTCCTGTTATCAAGGATACCAATATAACAAATGCTGGTAAGGAGGTAGGAAAAGAAGAATCCTTATATATTGGTGGTAAAGTAACAACCCTCAAACATGAAATTCAGTATTGGGTTCTAAAGTTCAAAATAGAACTGTAGTATCATTCAGCTCTACCTACCACTCCTGGGAATGCATTCTTTTAAATGTAATCTAAATCAGTATGCAGTAGAGTTACACACATTTTTATATTTATAGAATTAGACTGGTGAAAAGACCATATATATCACATCTATAAGAAATGATCCCACAATGCTAAAGAATAGATGATGTTAGACATCCTAATTCCAGATAAAGTAAACTGGAGTCAGACAGACAAGTAACACATGCTTTCTATCATGCAAGCAGAAGGGAGCTTATAGAGGAAGCTGAATGTGGCCAGCAGGGAGAGCAGAAGAGGAGTAGAATAGGGATGCATGTCTATGGTTAAAGACTATCATATTCATGTCTGAAAATGAAAATGTCTCATAGAACATCTTACTCCGTAGAATAAAAGCTAAGTAAGAACAAAGTGGAAATGTAGTTGACTTCGTCCTCAGTAAATTCTGTAAAAGCAGTCAGGAAAACTTTTAAATTCTCAAAAAACAATTGAAACTCTCCTAGGCTACATTTATTAAATTTTGACTACATAGAAACATTCAGTGATAACTGTTAAAATATACCTATAGTAAATCTCATCATCAATTAAGTCTTCTATCCTTGTTTGGAACTATAATTGCACAGAATTCTATTTAGCCTAATAAAACTGATAAATGGATATATGTCATTTAAACTCTAAATTTTGAAATGGAAAAATTAATTTTGTCAGAATGTTTAAGCAATATGTTTTATGCAAAATATCTGATGATAATTATTTGCCAGATATATTTATATTTAGTGTTGTTCAACCTTCATAATGGACCAACATTTAATTACAGTTCCCCATGTTGTGAGGACCCCAACCATAAAATTATTTTTGTTGCTACTTCATGACAGTAATTTTACTACTGTTTTTAATTGAGAAGTAAATATTTTTGGAGATAGAGGTTTGCCAAAGGGTTGCAACCCACCATCTTAGAACCATGGCACTAAGTAAACTCCCGCAAGTTACTATATAGAAATTAATTGCTAAGTATCAATTATAGTACTATAGACAGAAAACAAAACAGTAGAGTATTAAAACAATAACAATCACATATAATATTTCAACTGCTTAATATGTGAGGAAACAAATTTGAAAATGGCATATAAAATTTCTGTAAACAAGATTAATAAATTAACAGGAACTAGGTAAATAACTGTATCGTGTTGAGACTGAAAATACTGTTCTATAATCTTAATCCACAGCCCATTTGATTTTAACGTCCCAGAAAATTGCCAATTCCAGAAGATATTTCAAAATTAACAAGTCAATTTTAAACCACATACAGAAATTCAAAGCTTCTAGAAACCGTAATAGGAAAAATCATTTTTAAATTTATAAGACTTGATTTAAGGACGTGACTCTGCTGACAAGGTGCTTGTTGAGCATGCATAAAATGCTGAGGCTGAGACCCATCCTAGAGGAACCACTGTA
The DNA here is from genome assembly GCF_004785775.1 of Grammomys surdaster. NCBI lineage: Eukaryota > Metazoa > Chordata > Mammalia > Rodentia > Muridae > Grammomys > Grammomys surdaster. The sequence continues at coordinate 7,577,306 of NW_021604565.1, forward strand.
CTCCGAGCTGTGGGTTAGAACCCTCCCAGAAAACCCTATGCCCCAGAGCTGCACCTGGGAGCCTGGGGCACTCAGGACCCAGCACCCAACCAAACCCTGCCCTCTAGAATACCACTTCCCTTTCCCCCCTGACTTGGTCCTTTTTGCTGGGGCAGACTCCTAGCTGGTCTGCTCCTCAGAAGACACTATACCCTGACACATCCTAGAGGAAACACTGCATTCAAACCAGGAGATAAGAATCCTCCCCTAAACCAGAAGCCCTGAAGCTGCAGCTGGAAGCCCTGCTCACCCAGGACCCATCAAGGACCCAAACCCTGCCCTCCCTAATACCACTCCCCTTCCATCTCCTCTGCTTAGCTCTTGTTGCTGAGGCTAACTCCTGCTGCTCTGCTCCTCTGAAGACAACATATCTTGATCTATCCTAGAGGAACCACTCTACTCAGAGCAACAGAGAATCCACTGCACACAGAGCAGTTGAGGAAGCTGGGCTCCCAGGAGCTCTAACATTCCTAGGATCATAGGATGTCAGGATCCCAGAGGCAGCCTGAGTCCCAAGAGCTCTTCCATCCAGGAGCTCAGGATCAAAGGACAACAGAAACAGCTGGACTCTGACTAGTTCTGACACAAACAAGATAACAGGAGAGACAGACTCCAGTCAGAGACAGTGAGTACAGGTAGCACTAGAGATAACCAGATGGCAAAAGGAAAGCTTAAGTACATATGCAACAGAAACCAAGGTCTACCTGGCATCATCAGAACCCAGTTCTCCCACCATAGCAAGTCTTGGACACCCAATCACACCGGAAAAGCAGGATTCAGAATGAAAATCACTTCTTATGATGATGATAGAGGACTTTAAGAAGGACATAAATAACTCCCTTAAAAAAATACAGGAGAACACAGGTAAGCAGGCAGAAGGCCTTAAAGAGGAAACAAAAAAATTCCTTAAAGAATTACAAGAAAACACAACCAAACAGGTGAAGGAAGCAAACAAAACCATCCAGGATCTAAAAATGGAAGTAGAAACAATAAAGAAAACTCAAAGGGAGACTACCCTGAAGATAGAAAACCTAGGAAAGAGATCAGGAGTCATAGATTCAAACATCACCAACAGAATACAAGAGATAGAACACAGAATCTCATGTGCAGAAGACACCATGATAAACATTGACACAACTGTCAAAGAAAATGCAAAATGCAAAAAGCTCCTAACCCAAAACATGCAGGAAATCCAGGACACTATGAAAAGTCCAAATCTAAGGATAATAGGTATAGATGAGAGTAAAGATTAGGGAAAAAGCTAAAGAAACACATAAAGGCAGACCTATAAGAATTACATCAGACTTCTCACCAGAAGATCCTGGGATAATATCATACAGACCCTAAAAGAACATAAATGCAAGCCCAGACTACTATACACAGCAAAACTCTTAATCACTGCAGGTGGAGAAACCAAGATAGTCCATGACAAAACCAAATTTACACAATATCTTTTCACAAGTCTAGCCATACAACGGATAATAGATGGAAAATTCCAACACAAGGAGGGAAACTACAACCTAGAAAAAACAAGAAAGCAATCTTCCAACAAACCTAAAAAGATAGCTACACAAACATAATTCCACCTCTAATAATAAAAAACAGGAAGCAACAATCATTTTCCCTTAATATCTCTTAACATCAATGAACTCAATACCCCAATTAAAAAAAAAAAACATAAGCTAACAGACTGGATAGGTAAACAGAACCCAGAATTTTGGTACACACAGGAAATGCACCTCAGTGACAAAGACAGACTCTATCTCAGAGTAAAAGAGTGGAAAATAAGTTTCCAAGCAAATGGTCCCAAGAAACAAGCTGGAGTAGCCATTATTATATTGAATAAAATTGACTTTCAACCAAAAGTTATCAAAAAAGATAAGAAAAGACATTTCATACTCATCAAAGGAAAAATCTACCAAGGTGAACGGTCAAATCTCAATATGTTCTAAATGCAAAGGCACCCACATTCATAGAAGAAACCTTACTAAAGCTCAAAGCACAAACTGTACCTCACACAATAATAGTGAGGGACTTCAACACCCCACTCTCAGCAATACCCAGAAATTTTCCTACATATAACAAGGACATATGCTCTACTATGTTCATAGCAGCCTTATTTATAATAACTAGAAGCTGGAAAAAACCCAGATGTCTTTCAACAGAGGAATGGATACAGAAAATGTGATAATTTACCCAATGGAGTATTACTCGGGTATTTAAAACAATGAATTCATGAAGTTCTTAGGCAAATGGATGGAGCTAGAAAATATCATCCTATTGAGGTAACCCAATTACAAAAGAACACAAATGTATGCACTCACTGATAAATGAATATTAGCCCAAAAGCTTGCAATATCCATGATACAACTCACAGACCACAAGAAGCTCATGAAGAAGGGAGACCAAAGTGTGGGTGCTTCAGTCCTTCTTAGAAGGAGTAACAAAATATTCATAGGAGCAAATATAGTGATAACATATGGATCAGAAACTGAAGGAGGGGCCATCAGGAGACGACTCCACCTGGGTATCCATCCCATGTGCAGTCATCAAAGACAGATGGTGATGTGGATGCCAGGAAGTGCATGCTGACAGGAGCCTGATATAGCTGTCTTCTTAGATGTCTGCCAGAGCCTGACATATACAAAGGCAGATGCTAACAACCACACCAACCATTGAACTCATCACTGGGTTCTCAATGGAGGAGTTAAGAGAGAAGACCGAAGGAGCTGAAGGGGTTTGTGGCCCCTTGGGGAGAGCAACAATACCAGCCATCCAGAGCTCCCAAGTTCTAAACCACCAGCCTCGGAACACTTAGGAAGGTATCCATGTCTCCAACTGTATATATAGAGGAGAATGTCCCATTCAGGCATAGGTGAAAGAGGAAGTCCTTGGTCCTCTGAAGGCTGGATGCCCCAGTATGAGGGAATTCGAGGGTGGGGAGGTGGGAGTGGGTAGGTAGGCAGGAGTGGGTGGGTAGGTAGGTGGGTGGTGGCACATCCTCATAGCAGCAGGAGGAGGGGGGAATATAATAGGGGGTTTCTGGGTTGGGGGGTAAATCAGGAAAGGAGATAACATCTGAAATGTAAAGAAAGTATGCAATAATAAAAAAAAAATGTTGAGGCTGACTCCCAGAGTGCTAGCATCCTAAAATACCCTGTTACTAGGGACTCAGAGATGTTGGGATAATTGGGACTTTCTGTTCCACCAATGTATCCAAGTTAGCTACCTTCAAGTTTAAAAATGTTGACTCAAAAAATAAGGTATAGAAGGTTGACAAAAAACCCTCAACATCGATCTCCAGATAGCATATACTTTTGCGCCAATGCACACCAGTGCATGAATATGTGTGCAAGCATGCATGTGTGTGCATGCACACAATAAATAATAAAACCAAAGACCTTGCATTCCTGTTTATAAAATATATTTTACAATGTCAACAACTCTTGAGGTGTAGTATTGGAATAAGGAAAAGGTGTAATATTGGAATAATATGACATTCTTAAATGTCATAGAATATGATTACAGATATCAGAATACTCAGCGATAGGTAATAACTTATAACAAAGCACTTCCAAAATTCAGTGGCAGAAAGTATCATCTTTTCACTGAATGATGGTGGGTCATCCAAATACTCACATGGAAACCACCGTATATTGTAACAATAACTAATTTAGGTCATACAAATAATTTCCATATGGGTCATTCATAGAAATAAATGTAATATTTAAAACAATGAAATGCAAATAATAAAAAATTTTAAAATCCCTGAAATATTTTGAAGAACTTATTGTGCTAATAAGTATTGTTAATTCATTTAAAAAGTCTAAAAGTGCACCATATCAAATTTAGAACTTATTTTCATCAAAATTAAATTACAAAAAAGGAAAATATGCGATAGAGTTAATTATCTTATATTTAATGATTAAAAACGACTCATTTCACACTACTTGAAGTCTTGTATATTTTGAAAGGCAAGGAATAAAAAAGTAAACCAAAAAAATGAGAATTATGGTACTGAGAAAGAACTGCAGAAAATCCACATACATGTGGCAGTGGTGACATGGAATGACAAAGCAGCAGCTAAAGAAAGAGTAAACAGTAGCAGAACTTCGTGAAATTGTCACACATAAGAAGAACGGAATCACTGATTTTAAAAGATATAAGCAACCAAAACTCAAAAATGTAAAAGATGAACATTCCTACTCTCTGTCATAGAGGACCCCAACCAAAATGTACGTCTACACTATAGAAATTGAACAGGTAAATTATGAAAGAAAATGAGTAATGTATATTTTACAATATTTCTACTTTTGAGAGTAATAAAATGGAAGTAATATGAATGAACAAGTGTGAAGTAGACGAATGTTAGAATTTATATAAAGTATACTGCAAACCCTGAATGCTTATCAAAATTCTCTTTTGTAATGAAGAGACAAAGAGAAGGACCATGATTACCTGAAGTTGGTAAATGGATCTCACAGACTTACTCTAGGAAATAATGTAGACTCAAAACGTAAATTGGTATACAGTAAATGTAAAGATGGTAGTCTGTGAGATTGCCATAACGAATAGTTGTGCTTCCAAAAGTTGGAGAAAATTGTAGTCATCTGAGATACTGGAGTTAATCCAGAATTTAGTCTGCCCTGAAGTTTCAAAGTTTATACACAGGTTGAGTTCTGATGATGTGAAATGCTTGGGCCTAGAAATATTACACATTTTGACTTTTCTATATGATGAAACATTTGCATACGTATTGTAGATATATCTTTGGATACATACAATTCTGAGCAAAGAATTAATTTAGAACACATATGTATATACATATATATATATATGTACATACACACACACACATATATATATGCATATATATGTGTGTGTATGTGTATACATATATATTCTAAGTTACATATAAATAAATATATGTGTTTATGTATGCAATGTTTTTAGTTTATCCACAATTTTAGTGAATATTTGTATTTGTTATTATACCAACAATACTCAGAAATGCTTTTTATTTAGAAATCACCAGATTTAGATATGATCAAAATGTACATACAAAATATAATGTCCTTGAATATATTTCAGTGGCAGTATCTATAAAGTTCTGAATTTTATTTCCAGAACTGAGAAAAAAGCATTGTGATGAGCTATATACTTAGTATTTGCATCTCAAATTTTCTCCTGTTGGTGTATATCCATCCTACAAAAAGTTACAATTGTTCTCGAGAATAAATAATTCAGTGCAACCTTAAATACACATCAATATAATGGATAGGTATTTAGTGTCATATTTTAAAAGATGAAACCAACTAAATATGAATCTCAATTATGCATACTTAAAAATATGTTTGTGGTAATTGTATGATGATATCATTCGTGATACTACACATGTAAAGAATAGACTGTGGCTATACAGCATTACGTCCATGGGCAGCAGAGAGATGAACCAATAATTAATGAAATATTGAACCAGCTTTGGAAAACTACTTGTGGAAATTTAGAGAATAGATTGGAAATGAGAGGTTCTTCAAAAAGAACTGGGGTGGGGGTAGGTATTGATTAAGAGTCTGTATGGTGGAAATTTTGATGAGAAGATTAATAGAAATTTATTCAACAGGATTAGAAAGAAAGGAAAGACTCAAAAATATCCCAGCTGCAGATCAATTGGATCTGTCCCTCCATTTGAAGGAGAGGAAAGTAAGAGGTAATGTATATTTATGAAGTATGTATGCTTTTTATGCCCAGAACTATGCCAGGTGTTTTACATATGCTATGACATTTAATCCTCGTAATAGCCCTGTGTGATACACATATATATTTCTATTTTACAAATGAAAAAAAATGAAACTCACAGGTTATTTAATTTGCCCAAGGTCAAATGGCAAGGAAATGGAGATGCCCTGTTTGAAGCCAGGTGTGTTTGATTCAAAAGGTCATGCTCCTTTCATTTCAGAATGAATCCTAATACATCACATAACATCTGACCATTTTGCTGTGGTGGATGGCGATGCCATAAAGAAAAAGATGGAATTCAGAAAAGAAGCACAGTCTGCAAAGGAAAAGTAAGTATGTTTTCAGATATGTTTGAAATTTGCAAAAAAAAAAAAAAAAACTAGAGCTGTGCTGTCAATAGAGTGGACTCTGGTTTTATAAAATAAAACAGATGTTTAACTTAAATCATAGTATTCAAAATCAAGCAATATTAAAAATCTACATCCTTTATTCATACTAAACACAGTTCAAACACACAGTCTTGAGTGGATTATGGCCACTAGGTTAGAGAGCAGAAGTCGAGAACATTTCCACTAACAGGTCTGTCAAGAGAAACCAGGAAATTAGATGCAATGTTCATCAGAATGTGAGGTGATAATGTATCGCCATTAAACAATAATAACTAAGGTAATATCTAATATTTATTCATCATAAATTCCCTTTATTCTCCAAACTCTTTGTGCAGAGTGGTTTGATCCTTATTCCAGCTTTGTAAGTCAATGGCCTAATTATTGCCTTTTACCATTTGATTTTTGGGCCAGTGGGATTACTCAGCAAGCAGTGGTACTTGCTGCTCAGCTGGATGTTTTGACTCCTGGGTCCACATATATGAAGGGGAAATTTCACTTCTATAAGTTGTTCTCTGATATTTCATTCTGCCTGTCATTACATGCACATAACCAAAAAAAAATTAATACAATTTTGAAGTTTTTATTGATTGTTTTGGTTTTGTTTAATATAACAATATACGTTTTCACTATCCTTTCTGTTTTCATTTTTTTCCTTAAAATTTCCTTACACTCTGTAATGTTCACCTGTTTCCATTAATCATTAAATAGACATATATTTTAAACATATACATTTCTAAATATACAAATACAATATGTTCAGTCTGAACAGTGTTACTTGTATGCTTGTTTTAAGGGCTGATCATTTGGTGTGCTCTTCCCTGGGGAAAGAAGGCTATTGCTCCCACTCTCATCAGTCCTTAGCTGCCTGTACTTCTTTGTGTAGGGTTGAGGCCTCCTGTGCTTTGATCTATCCACATTATCTTGTCTATTGCTGTCTTGTTTAACTCATGTTTAAGCAGTTATGCTGGTGATTTTTTATGGGTGTAGCTTCTGACATAAAAGGAAGCACAATCCCACAGCAAATTCCCTGATCCTCTGGTTCTTACAGTAAGTCTGTCACCTCTTCCTCAATATTTGTTCAGCTTTCTGTCCTGGATATCTTTGTGAATGTCTCATATAGGACTGTTTGTTTTCATGGCACCAAATGTTGAGATGTCAGCTTATTAAGTAATGAACCAAATGCCATTCTTGCCCATATACAATGCATATTAATCAAAGTACTAACATGTCATGATAACGCTAAGGGTGCAGTAGTGGCATGCATACCTGGGCAGTAGATTTAAGGCCTACTTAACAAGATAGCCATCATTTTTGGTATTGGAAACCTAATTAATTATCCAGAGCTAGTGAAATCATAGATCTTCAGTTTAATAAATCATCACAGTCCTTAAAAACATTATAAAAGTTTGTCCTTATAACTGCAGAAAGAGTAGTTCTCATTCACACAGGTTGAGGTTTTGAATTTCATGATAATGCATCAGAGATAGCATCAAGTTTCAAGCATAAGATACCTGATCTCAATCATAACTGTCTTTTTGATGAGGGAAATGAAAGCATATGTCAACTGTAAAAGAAACAGAATATTACAAAATGTTTGAAAAAATAGAAAAACAAATAAGGAATAAGATCCTATATAATAGGTGTGTCTCAATAGGTAAAAAACATAAGTGAAGCTAGGGCCACTGGAAATGTGTTTAATTGAGAAGGGGATCTACTCTATACCAAGAAGAAGTATCCAGTAGGTCCCAAATAACGAATGAATTATTCAGGTTGATAGTTAAGAGATTTCAGTGGTCTGTGAGAATTAGACAACTGAGGAAATTGACAAGTAAGGACATACCTACAACTCTACAACTTCTTCACCAAGAGTAGGAAAGGGTTATTGACTGGCGGAAATAGGGGGATAAAGAGGCATTGAAGAATATATATATATATATATATATATATATATATATATATATACACACACATGTATATATATATACATACACACATGTATATACATATATATATGTATGTAGGGCAACATCATGCCCACATGACAGAAGATGCTATTTTTCCTTTGAAAAAAGAATGTATTTGTGCATGAAAATCATTGAAGATTGTAGTGAGAAGGATAAGTCTAACTATTCAAGTGAGAGTGGCTAATAAATTATGCAGTGTTCATAAGATTAAAATTGAAAAGTATCACCACATTATGAACAGAAAAAAATCTTCTTTTTAAGTTTTCATTTCTTAGATGGCGAAGGAGATTTTAATGTTGACATCATTCCAAAGTTCATCACACCCAATGTGGTATCCAAAGACAAATCCCCTTTCTTCTCTTTGTTACAAATACATTTGACCCTGTTTGGCAATGCTAAAGATAATTTTATTTAATAGAGATTTTATTTAAATAATCATGATACAAATCTTTAAGCCATTTAGTAAACTTTTCTTCAATGAAATGTAAACCTGTTTTAAATCATTTTGTCATTACTCAAAATCCATAGAAATGTCACACTTAAAATATGTTTTGTTATGAGAGAGATGTGAAAGGCCTTACTGTTGTATTTACAGCATTAGTCACTAACCACCTGTAGCTCCTATCCACTTTAATTATGACTGATCTGATTTTACATGTACTGTAGTCGTGAAAAATACTGTAGGTTAATATACTGTAGACAATTTAAAATAGTAATAAATATAGAGAATAAAGATACAACATTACAATGTTGCCAGTTTCATTTTTTCTTTTACTGGACATTTTGTTTACTTACATTTCAAATGTTATCCCCTTTCCAGGTCTTCCCTCCGGAAACCCCCTATTCCATTTCCCCCACCCCTGTCTCTATGTTCCGTCACCCACGCACTGACTCCAGCCTCCCTGCCCTGACATTCCCCTACACTGGGGCATTAAACACCCTCAGGCCCAAGGGCTGCGCTTCTCACTGATGTTCAACAAGGCCATCCTCTGCCACATATGCAGCCAGAGCTATGGGTCCCTCAATGTATATTCTTTGGCTGGGGGTCCAGTCCCCAGGAGCTCCAGGAGGTCTGGCCAGTTGACACTGTTGCTCCCATATGGGAGCTACAAATCCCCTCAGCTTCATCAGTCCCTTCTCCAACTCCTCCATCGGGGACCCTGCACTCAAACTGATGGTTGGCTGCAAGCATCTGCCTCTGTATTTGTCAGGTTTTAGCAGAGCCTCTCAGGAGGAGTCATATCAGGCTCCCATCAGTAAGCACTTCCTGGCATCCACAATAGTGGCCAGGTTTGGCGACTATATGGGATGGATTCCCCAGGTGGGGCAGTCTCTGGATGGCGTTTCTTTAAGTCTCTCCTCCGCACTTTGTCACCATATTTCCTCCTGTGAGTATTTTGTTCCCCCTTCTAAGAATCACTGAAGCATTCACATTTTGGTCTTCCTTCTTGAGCTTCATATGGTATATGAATTGTATCTGGGGTATTCTAAACTTTTGAGCTAATATCTACTTACCATTGACTGCATGTCATGAGTGTTCTTTTGTGACTGGGTTACCTCATTCAGGATAGTTCCAAGTTCCATCTATTTGCTTGTCTATTTCATAAAGTCATCGTTTTTAATAGCTAAGTTGTACTCCATTGTGTAAATGTACCACATTTTCTGTATCCATTCCTCTGTTGAAGGACATATGGGTTCTTTCCAGCTTCTGGCTATTATAAATAAGGCTGCTATGAACATAGTAGAGCATGTATCCTTGTTATATGTTGGAGCATTTTCTGGGTATATGCCCAGGAATGATATAGCTGGGTCCTCAGATAATGCTAAATTCAATTTTCTGAGGAACTGCCAGACTGATTTCCAGAGTGATTGTATCAGCTTGCAATCCCATCAACAATGGAGGAGTTCTTCTTTCTCCACATCCTCGCCAGCAGAATCTGCTATCCCCTGAGATTTTGATCTTAGTCATTCTGACTGGTGTGAGGTGGAATCTCAGGGTTGTTTTGATTTGCATTTCTCTGATGACTAAGGATGTTGAACATTTCTTTAGGAGTTTCTCAGCCATTCCATATTCTTCAGTTGAGAATTCTTTGTTTAGCTCTGCTCCCAATTTTTAATAGGGTTATTTAGTTCTCTAGAGTCTAACTTCTTGAGTTCTTTGTGTATTTTGGATACTAGCCTTCTATCAGATGTAGGATTGATAAGGATATTTTCCCAATCTGTGGGTTGTCATTTTGTCCTATTGACAGTGTCCTTTGCCTTACAGAAGCTTTGAAATTTTATGAGATTCTACTTTTTGATTCTTGATCTTAGAGCATAAGTCATTGGTGTTCTGTTCAGGAAATTTTCCCCTGTGCCCATGTGTTCGAGGCTTTTCCATACTTTCTCTTCCATTAGATTCAGTGTATCTGTTCTATGTGGAGGTCCTTGATCCACTTGGACTTGAACTTCGTATAGGGAGATAAGAATAGATCAATTTGCATTCTTATACATTTTGACCACCAGTTGAACCAGTAGCATTTGTTGAAAATTCTTTTTCCCCCCACTGTATGGTTTTAGCTCCTTTGTCAAAGTTCAAGTGACCATAGGTATATGGGTTCATTTCTAGGTCTTCAATTCTATTCCATTGGTCTACCTGCCTGTCACTATACCAATACCATGCAGTTTTATCACTATTGATCTGTAGTACAGCTTGAGGTCAGGGATGGTGATTCCCACAGAAGTTCTTTTATTGTTGAGAATAGTTTTTGCTATCCTGGCTTTTTTGTTTTTCCAAATGAATTTGAGAATTGCCCTTTCTAACTCTATGAAGAATTGAGTTGGAATTTTGGTGGGGATTGCAATGAGTCTGTAGATTTCTTTTGGCAAGATGGTCATTTTTACTCTATTAATCCTGACAGTCCATGAGCGTGGGAGATCTTTCCATCTTCTGAAGTCTTCTTCAGTTTCTTTCTTCATAGGACTTGAAGTTTTTGTCATACAGATCTTTCACTTGTTTTTTTAGATTCACACCAAGATATTTTATAGTGTTTGTGACTATTGTGAAGGGTGTCATTTCCTTAATTTCTTTCTCAGGGCATTTATCTTTTGAGTGTAGGAAGGCTAATGATTTGTTTGAATTAAGTTTATATCTGGCCACATTACTAAAGTTGTTTATCAGGTTTAAGAGTTGTCTGGTGGAATTTTTGGAGTCACTTTAGTATACTATTATCTGTAAATAGTGATATTTTGATTAAGTCATTCTAGTAAAGGAACCTGTCAGTAGCAGAGAGCTATGTGTGGATAATGAGGTGACTGAAAGTGCCTAGCTAAAGCTGTAGAGACATCAGTATTTGACTGAAGGGTTTAGCTGTGTGTTGTCTGCCATCTTAGTAAAAGGGTGAGTGTTGCCATTGGAAGCTAAAATATTTGGAGCCTCTTTGATTTCAAAGCTATGATTATATAGCATTAGAATAGATTACAAATCATTGACAAATATTTTTAACTTTAAAAATATGTTTTGAAATATAATCATATTTTACTCCCTCCAGCCCCTCCTAGGTATTCCTCCAATATACTTTCAACTTGGTAGTCTCTTTTGTTTTGAATATATTGTTACACACAAACTCCAATGAGCGCCACATAGACATGAATGCGTGGTATATGTGCATGTGTATGCATCCGTGTGTGTCTGTGTGAATTTATATGTTCATATAAGTGCGTGTGTGTGTGTGTGTGTGTGTGTGTGTGTGTGTGTGTGTATGTGTACAGGAGGGAAATCATGCCTTTTACTGAAATCCTAGCCAACTTTCTTAGGTTATTGATATGACTGTTAGAAGAGAATCTACTACTGCCACTTTGCTAGTCCAGCATAATTCCTTACTAGATTCTAAAGCTTATACTTATACTCACTGATAAGTGTAGTTACCATTTCTAATAAGAACCTCCTTTTACAGCAAATAGAGACCACCATAGAAAACCAAACAAACATAATGTAGAGATTAGTGAGTGGATAGATCCTGTAGTATTCAGCCCCAAGAGATATATCTATATCAAAATGAGAAGTGTTTTCACTCAGTGAAAATGGTAAGAAATCTGATGAATGTAAAAACGTATGAGATATTGTCATTAACTAAATCAATTTTTAATCAATAATTTATAATAAAAAAATAAGATAAAAGTAATTGAAAGCAATGATTTTACCCAAATCAGAGGACTATGTAGGAAAAATTAATTTCTACCACTGAAAACGAAATAGAACCAGTTTTTAACAAAGATTAAGATTTAAAACAAAGATGAGATTTAAATGTGGAAATGAGTCAACCCCTGATCCAATTTAACTTAAAGTGGAGAGAAAAGAAAGGAAGAAAAAGAAAGGCATATAAATGACCTAATTGATTTTTCCAATGTGAATATACACATTATCCAAGAAAGATAAGAAAGAGATAAAATTAAAAGGACCACATAAACCACAGATTAGCATAGGACTATCACATCACCACACCCAGATTGTTGAAATACAACCACATAAAGGAGACAGTGTCAAGGAAAACTGAGAAAAATAGAATTAGAAGATGGTGCCAAAATAGGATGGAGCAAGAATAGGGGATAAGAGAATATATGAATACTTTGCTCTCAGAAAAAACAGAAAATATTAAAATCTTATGTAGAATAAATAAAAGAAAACAAAAGTTGCAAAAGGGAAAATTCTTTAAATTAAATAATTTGAAAATAAAGATAATTACTACTATATGTGTCAAGTAGTTGGCAATGCAGAAAAAGTAATGTTCTGAATAAAATCCAGCTTTGGAATGCTCAGAAAAAGGCAGGTGAAATATAGACATATGTTAATAGTAGTAGACAGAATATATAGCCAACATTTTTAAGACTGTGATGTAGATAAATTTCAGGAAAAAATCTGAGAGAAAAGAGGCAAATATAAAAAGGACAGTTTGCAATAATCTTTCAACCGCAAGAAGATATGAATTTCTAAATCACCAATCAAATTGATCCGTAGTATATAATACAGAGGCATAGACACACTTGAACTGGAGTGCATCTTACTGAGAGGTTGATAGGATGGGTATTTTGTTAAGTAATTATATCAAGAAAACATAATTATAGGTGGCTCAAATTGTATTATGAAAATGATGGACTATTTTAAGGTATACATTTAATATTTATTAAAAATATGGCAGGCAATTTTATATTAGATGTCTTAATACAAAACTCACTGTATAATAAAGGACTGTGACCTTAAAAAACTTGGAAAATACAGTGGCACCATTAAAACACAGAAATTAGGCTCTAAATCTACAGAATTAAACTATAATTAGCATTATAATTCAATGCTTAATTAAATGTAAATAAATGCTTAATTAAATCCATAATTAAATTATCTTTAAATAAATGAAATACACTTCTGCAGTTATTTAAGCATTGGAGGAAAATATCATATCTGAAGCTACAAAATATATTTAGATGGTCAGTAATAGCAATAATGTTCAAAGCTGATGGACCATAGTAGCAGGACTGAGGGAGCAGTTAGTATAACTTTGTCTGCATAATTTCTGATCACCATGGAGCAGTCACTAGCTCAAAACTGTTCAGACTCTACCTGTTTTTGAATGGCCCCTACGCTTGGACATTCATTACAGACAAATGTTTGCAATTTAGTTCATGATAAAGAACAGTGACTGCAAATCTCAGTTAATATTAATAGCATTTGGCCTTTTGAAAATAAAGCATGTCATTCATGGCTCTAAGAAGATGAAATGTTTTTCTCTACAAACTGTTCAGTGTCATCTATTACCAAGCTCTCCTCCAAAGGAGTTTTTACCATACAACCCTCCAATAGTCATTAAGGATCTTTCAATATCAGAAAAACGTATGCATATCCATCTGATATTTGAAATGTATGTTTCATGGCTATCAAGTTGAGACTGCTTATTTTTAGCTAAAATTCTATACATTGGTGTATTTATTTTGGTTTATAATATGTCAATCAAGAGCAACAGTGAATAGAGGAATTTTTAGGATAGAAAAAAAAAGATGATGACAAGTGAAATTGGTTTCTAGAAAATATTGAACAAAATCTACTGAAAATGAGCAAGATAAAAACAAGTATTATAGTGGGAAAGTGTTGAACTAAGAAATAATCTCATTGAACTATGTTTTGGGAAGTATAGACTAAAAGAATCAATACTGTGACCACATTGTACTGTAGATTTCCCAAAAGGAAGGTTTTTCATAAGGCAAATTGTAAGTTATAAAGTTTAAAACCAAATAGCCCATAATATTTTTTTCTGGCTATAAAGTTGCTTTCATATACACAATCACTCAAGACAGGCTCAAAATATGGCATACAAATCATACAATAGATTGTACCTGGTTTAGAGATTCATTTAGACAAATATAATAACCATTGTTATATAGCTAGATTAGATTTTCACTGTATTAATTCATGATTTTACCAAGTAGTCATCAATTCATAAATAGTGGCTGTACTCTGACCAGCTTGCTAGTATAATGTACTTGATGAGTATGTGATCAGTCTCTCTACTGAGAGAACAGTCAGTTTACACACGTTTGAAAAGCACAGACACATCCTGCAACTGTATCTCCAGGTTGTACTGGTTTCAGATGGATGGCATAAGGGGAAATGGTAGCAAGAAAGTGGAACATCCACACACAAATCTCAGCACAAAGCTTGGCACATTCCAATGACTCATTGACATTTGTAAACTATAAAAGTTATTTCTATTTGTTACCATACTATTTTTCCTGAATATATGTATATATATTTGGTTTTTCGAGACAGGGTTTCTCTGTATAGTCCTGGCTCTCCTGGAACTCACTCTGTAGACCAGGCTAGCCTCGAACTCTCAAACTCAGAAATCCGCCTGCCTCTGCCTCCCAAGTGCTGGGATTAAAGGCGTGTGCCACCACCGCCCGGCGTCTGAATATTTCTTGACCATAGAAACACAGAAGTTTTTTCCATAAAAGTAATATACATAAAATATAGCCAATGTGAAAAAATCTTCAGTAAAACTTCCACATAGTATGGATAGCATACTTTCTGTACACTGACAATAATCTAAAACTATGAGTAATACTATTCATTTAATTTATAGAAAATTGATACATTTAAATGTTCATGAGCATCTATTTTGCTTTGCAGGTACTGGATCAATGTATCATAAATAAATAAAATAAATACTGAAAACAGCATGGCTTAAAAATATACCCCATTCGCCTAAGCAGCATACCAGGGAACATTTCCCACGCCAGCTCATTCTCCAAAAACTGTTCACTAGGAGCCATATGGGAACATGACCGTAGGGTTAGGTGCTTCTAAAAGCTTCTCTGTGGAGTTTCAATTAACCACCAATTCTTTAACCAAATCACAATCCAAAAGATTCTTCTACAAGGACTGTTGTCTGCTTCCTGTTGCCATGTTGGGAGCTGCCTCCTCACTCCTAGAGCACTAGCTTCATCCTACTTCAACCTTCTCTGGCTATATGAGCTTTCCCATATTCTACTTGGGATACCTTTTTCCATCTTAGTATTTTTCTGAGATTTGTGTTTTTCAGAGAACAAAATGAAGTATGTTTTCCATTCTAATCTAGCTAGTGCCTTTCCCCTTCACAAAATTTTCTCCCATCTCTAATGGCAGCAACAGTGTGCTTTTTCTGTTTATTTGTATGCATTTAAGTCACAACCCCAAGAAGAAAGACACTTTCACTCTTGCTTGGTCTGTTGTATTAGAAAACAATAAACTCTATAATACAGCTAATTTACTACCTTGTCTATCCAACTTTTGATTGGAATTTGAGACATTCATTTTCTAAAATTAAAAAGTATAAACATAATCAAATATATTTTAAATTATAATTGAATAACATCTCATTGATATTTAGTGTATTTTTATATGCTTTGAGTTTTTGGCATAGTGGTGCAAAATTTTAATATTTAAGAAATATATTCAGGGATCATGTGTCCAGTGACAGTCTGGCCTACACAGAAAGACACTGTTTCAAGAAGAAAATTGATAGCTTTATAGTCCATAGATTTTTACATACAAGATAAAATACATTCTTTAAAAATATATTAATAGGCTGTCCATGTGCTATTCAAAAGGCTGAAGTAGAAGGTTAGTCTCAGGCCAAAAGTTTAAGGCCAGCCTGGCCATTATACAAAAGACTACAAAATAAATGAATATAAAAATAAGAATATGTTAACAGCTTGCTAGCCAATTGTGAACTGCTGAATCAGGTTTCAGTGAAATTGTTTTTGTTCTTCACTATCTTTGTAAAGGAATCATTTCTGCCATAATGTACTGATAAGAATAAAGGCTTAATTCAAATGTCTGTCCCTTGCTTAAGTCATCTTAGTTCTTTGTGGCTCATTGTTCTTTAGCAAGAAAGAAATGAGTCTGAATACTGAATAACAAATAAAATACCACTAATACAGGCACTGAGCAGAATGCTTTGCACATTTATGAACACCATTTAGCGGTTTTGTACATTCAGCATTGCTTTGTTTCTTGATTATGGGTTTGCTGGTTTATTAGTAATAGAAAAGCTTATTTTATACTTGAACGTTAAGACAGATTGCTTGATAGTAGAAACTCAGTAGAAAAGACATGCTGATTCAAGATTTAAAACAGAGTTTTTATGCATACATAATTATGTGACATACCTATTCCTAAGTGATAGAGTGTCATCACAGTTTGATTTTACACATTTCTATGCTGTGTACATGTGTGTGCTGCTACAGCAAATACTATTGGGTTCCAAGAAGTTTGCTCTCTTGTATAGCATCTATACTCTAGCTGCTGCAAGTACCAGTTATCAGCTGTCTGCTCTCAGGTGACTCTCCTCATTAGGAACTGTTCAAGACTCTTCCCCTTTTCGAACACAAGTCCTGATTAAACAGTGGTGTGAGTTATTTAGTGTCTTTCTTCCAATTCCAGACAGTTCCAGACATCCCCATGATTCTCAATCACCTTCCACATTCGAGTCTCCCTAGATCTCTCAAGGTTATGAAACACTTCATCTGAAAATGTGATTCCAATGCAGAGTGAGTAGATTATATGAAAATATTAGCATGTGAATTTTTCCTAAAATGGAATTCAAAATACATTGTGGTCCTACTATTTTAGAATATATTTAAATACTTGAATATGCTGGATCAGCTAAGCAGTGTTCTCACAGGCTCACAGAAACAGAAGTAGCCAAACAGGACCTACATGGATCTGCTGCACACCCTCTATGTTATGGCTGTTGGCTTCATGTTTTTTGTGTTATATCTAATAGTGAGAACTACTGTATCTCAGCTTCTTTTGCCTGCTCTTGAGACTTTTTTCCTTCTATTGGTTGCCTTGTGCAGCTTCTATATGAGAGCTTTGTCTTGCTTTACTGTATCTAATTTGATTGTGTTTGGCTGCCGTCTCTTGGAAGCCTTCTCTTTTCTGAAGACAAGAGTGGGCCCGGGGAGAAGGGACATGGGGGGAACTAGGAAAAGTGGAGGAGTGAAACTGTGGTTGGCGTGCATTGTATGAACGAAGACTATTTTCTTTTAACTTCTTACTGATTCTTTGTTTCATATCACTCACACTAGTTCTGCTCGTCTCCTCATCTGTCATATCAGCTTTGTGCCTTTACAGCACCGTCAATAAAGTACATAAATAAACTAACAGAAATAAAACATAACAAAACACAGACAACAAACATCTCATTGTGGAAGCTCTAGTTTAGCACAGTGTGTCCCACAGTATAGCTCTCTGTCCAAACATCTTCACTTGCAAGTGTATTGGTGTGGTTTGAAGTTTCTGGCTTCTGTGACTTCTTCGGACTGGATCCTTACAGGGACTCTTAGTTATCGTCTTCCTTCTCCATGCCATGGAGAACTTTCAGCTTTGGATTGACAGAGTTGACCCTTTCACTCACCGCAACAGTTCACAAATGATGTAGACTTGGGTATGGGCCAAAGCTCTAGATCTGGGTCTGAGTGGGAGCTCAGCTAGTCAGCCAGCTTGTTCTCCCTTATTTACATCTCCAGCACTGCTCCAGCTAGGCTACCCGATGCTGCGATAAACCGGAGGCAGGGTTAGCTCTCCAGCTCTCAGGCCGTTGGGCCTGGACTGGCTCAACCACACCTATGACTCAAAAAGCAGCTACACTTTGCTGCCCTGCCTAGTCAAGGTCCACTCTCCCAAATGCTGCAGGCTGTGAGAGGCATGGACAACTCTCCAACAGCACCACCACTAACAAACTAGCTCCACTGTGTTCCTCTGGCAAGGTAGAGAACAGTCTCCTAAGTGCTACAGCAGGTGAGAGGTGGGGCCATCTTTCAAAAGCACCAGTGAGTAGGAGTCAGTGAGAGGCAGGACCAGTTCTGCATGGCATCTGTACATCTATGTGATCCCTGTTGCTGCCTAGACCACTAATATCCCCATGTTTTCTAGTGGTAGTATGAGTCACAGATATTGACAGTGACTTCTGGATTGTATAGTCACAGACCCAGATATGGCCTTCAGCAGCAGCTTAGCCAGGCTCTCAGGTGGTAGGGGTAGCTACTCAAAACAGGCATTCCTCTCCACCCTGGCATAATCAGTTCCATCTTGCTTCATAATTCTCAAACTGTTCCACTTCTCTTTCTCTCCCTGATGCACACCACACACTTGCACATTGTAATGGTTCCCACCGTATATAGGGGCACACATCTGGCAGGCCTCTGGGTGACCATTTCTGTCTGTGCTGCAAGGCAGCTGGTGAGTCTGTGGACATCATCCTTGTCCTGTATTGATTTTTGTGGGGGCAAGTGGGCTCTGTGTGTCTTTTGCCCACCTATACAATGCTGCAGAGATGCAGAGGTCAGGTCTGTGAGCATATTTCGCCACCTGCACTGCAAGCCATAGCAGTCCTCAGGTCTCAAGAAGACTATTTTCAATAGTGAGTAAGAACTCTATCTGAGAAAGTATAAAGAATGGATTTTGTCTCCAAAAATCATGTACAAAGACAAATGTTGCTGTACATACATGTAACCAGTGTTTTAAGCAAAGAGAGGAAATGAGAATCCCTGGTGCAAGTTTGGAGCCCCCAAGCTACAGATGCAGTGCAGTTCTTCAAGGAACTAGGACAAGTTTGATAGAGAAGGGCACCAGGTACCCTCCTCTGGCCCCATCCTGCATGCACCTGCACATATTTGTGGATACAAACAGATAAGTAAATACTAACAGAATCTTCTCTCCATGCTTATTCCATAATCTCCAACAGCATTCGTTGATGTTGAGTGTATGTAGAAGTTGGATGTAGCATTTCTTGTTAGAGTGGTATTGATTCATGTGGCTCAGATATTAGGTTTTGTTATACCCCATTTATTCATCTAGGAAATGACCTCCATAACCATGACTCAAAGTGAACGTTACAGATTCTTTATATTTCTCATTCTTCACTATAATACATTTGATCCATACTGGCAACTCAGTGCAGAAGTGTCAAAAGTGCTGATGCTAAACTACAAAGAAGAATAGATTAGAAAGTCAGTTTTTAAAACTTGTCAAGCTGTGATTATGTATGGTTTATTTTTGAAAGAACCTCTAAATCTTTCTGTAAAATCAAACAGCAACTTTGAAAGTACTCCCCAGCATAAAAGGAGTTGACCATATAACAGCATTTAGGACCATAAGGAAATTTGACAATCCTTGTGCTTTCAGACCAAACCATTGGTGTTTATCTTGTTACTTTTGATTTAAGGAGACTCATTAGTAAAGATTGAGTTCATATATATGCACATACATATATGTAAATTTAATCTTAATACAGAAAGGGAAATCATTGCAAAATTAATCAAAATAGAAATAGATATGTTTTTCTATTTTCATCTGTATCACCAGTTTGATGCTGTAGCTGTAGGATAAGGAATGTTTGATTGGTTGGTTTTCTATTATATCTCTCTGTGATCTTAAAAAGCACCCTCATAGAAGCAGGGGAGGGAGATGGGAGAGCAGGTTTCTGGGGGTGGGGGAACCAGGAAAGGGGATAACATTTGAAATGTAAATAAAGAAAATATCCAATAAAAAGTGCCAATTCGTGTTAATAAATATTAGTCAGTACAACTTTAGAAAGCAAAATTGTTGCCTATGTATGTACTTCCGTTTTTATTTGAATGTGATACACCGTTTTTTTTCTGATGATGTCAACAGCATTACTTACAAATGAGTAATATTTAAATTAAATTTAAAACTAAAATGTAAACACATAACTTTTAACAAGAAACTTTTGATAAAATATTTGTAACATAGAAGTGTGTATGAATTTAAACTCCATGTATTTTCACTCCATTTTTCAGTGACGATCATCTGATCAAAACTGAACTGAATTTCTTTATTGTTATAAGGATCCGCAGTATTGCCTGCTAAATGTTAAAATAAATAAAGAGTTTTTTAGTGATGTATAAGTATTACCCAGAAATAATACTATAGGAAATTTGCATCACAAATATATTTTGTTAAATTTAAAATCAGCTTACCAGTGTTATACTTAAAGTATTCCTTGAAAAATTCATTGTTATAGATTCACTTTTTTCACATTTCCTAGGTTTTAGTGGATGGAATATTATATTACAGAATACAAAGCAATGGAAACATTATTTATTATTCATTATACTACTACAAGTCTCACTGTAGCTTTATTAATACTTTCTTAGCTCATGCTCCAAATGGGAAGAAAAAATATGAGCCTGTAATTCATTGGGGACATATAGAAAATTCTGTTTATTTTGTCAAAGCATTTCCTAGTGATAGAATATACAAATGCTCTGATACATCAAAATGACATGAGGGTAAAATCTGTTTCATGAGAAAGCACGAATGTTTTATATTTTTGGAATGATTAGATAGATTAGGTATGTCTTATAGAAGCAGAAATGTAAGGTTTAGCATATAAAGATGTGAAGAATATTCTCCAATAATTTCAGATATTGGCTATTGGAGAACACAGTACTATAGAGAATGCATGGAGAAGAAATTGGAATCTTCCATTAAGGAGGTTGCTAAATAACTAATTATTTAGTGATTTGAGGGGAAGACCATAGAAAACAGCAAGTTTTTATATCCTTTAAAAATTCCATCAATTCTCACAATATCATGAATTCCCAGGATAACATAATTGAATAAATGTTGGTTTTATAGTTACAGATTCCAGAGTTAAAATTCAAAACTGCTATCTCTCAGCTCTGTGATGTCGTAGATGGTAAGTTTACTGAAGTTTGCTTGAAGTCAAAAGTCAGTGTATTAGTATTGCATTGAATGGCATATGACAATTGTTTAATGCATTTTAAGCACTAAATTTGGCAAATATCTACTGTTATGTATTTATGCAGCTACAGATCCCAGAGATGATTGCAAAAGGATATTCAAAAGAGCAGTTGACGAGGGAGTCTGAACTGCACCACTCTCAGGTTAACAGTTTTGTTTTGAGGGAGACTCCATTGCTTGGACTAACCTTTGACCAAGGTTTTCCTGTGCTAACTACAAAAAGGGTTGTTATGTTCCCAATTTAAGATTTTACTTTTTAAAGAGGATATAAAATAAAAGACTTCAGTCAAATGTACCATGCTTGAAAATACAGCTCTTTCCATCATCAGTTCTCTCTCTCTACTTTACTGTAGTTTTCACAGGAGTCTCCACATGATGAAATCAATCCCATACACAGTTATGTCAGGAATGGGTAGCTTTCCAGCCTAAACTTAAAATCAGTCCATTAGTCAGAAGAAAAAAAATGGAATCTGTGTTAGATTTAGTTCTTATAAAATGACTAGTTCTTTAAATAGTATTCTAGTTTTTAAGAGTGTTTCAAAGCCCTCATTCAAATCCTTTCTATAATGCTATTTTTAGTATTGAAACTACTAAAACAATTCAGTCTGATTTTTGTTTTGTCAGAGTTCTTTCATAGCTCTGTTATGACATTATGGTCGAGAGTCTGTGAAGGGAGCAAAGTTGATTTGAAAGAAATTACTTCACGAATTCAAACATTTATTATTTGATGACAAATATCACACATCATATAGACAATAATTCAAACACATCTCAGGGGATCATGAAGACAAGCCTGAACCATAGAACATCATGCTTACAAAATATGAAGCAGCTATCTATAGTTGCAGATATAATGAGATTGGTATGTATAAGTGGTGCCTTCAATTTCCAAGTCTTCTTTGTCTTTTAGTCTTTGATGATTGGCCTAAAGTACAGACTCTCCCTCAGTGAATAACAGAGCAGTGTAAAACAGGGCAATTAAATAGTAAGTAGATCCATGATCAGAGTAGGAAGCACATGCATCCTCTGACTGCAAACATGAGCTCTCTTGTCAACTGTAAATTAATCTCAATTTTCTTGCAAGTTATGTTAAGGCCATATCTATATTTGTCAAATATGGAACTAGAAAGGCTGAGATTTTGAAGAAATTGTTACAAGTGATTCTAAAAAAACACAATTTCTTTATCCTAAAATTATTAACAATAAAGTGGGTGTGATGGTGCTGAGATTCGAGAGCCAAGCCTCAGTTTTCTTAGAGTCTATCAGCCAATAATCCCCATCTTGTGTGTTACCAAAAAAAAAAAAAGTTTAAAAACACAAAAGTTGTTCTGGGTGTTGCCAAGTTCTACTTAATATAAAATTGAGGGCAAATATAAAAACATCTTCCAAGTAAGATAGTCTATTTTTTCTTGTGTCTATCATTTTCAATTGCAGGGGTTAACAGTGCTATTGCTGATGTTAAAAAATGGACAGCTATATAGTCTTTCAAAGAAGAAGTCTTGCCTCCGTAACATCTGTGTGTCATTGACATCATACTGGGCCAGATCTGTTCACCCATAATGCTATATCGTCTACCATCCATTTTCTTCCCAGCGAGGAGCACATTATCTCTAAAGTACAAACCAAACCATCACTTCTTAGAAGAGAAGTATTCTGCCAAGGTGGGCAGTGGGTTCTAAGTACTCTAACTTCAGTCTGGATCTCTGTGTTCACCATACTCTATCCTGAGTACTTACTCTCTGGATTTTAAGGAACAGCAGCAATTGATTCCATAAGCCTTTCTTTAGCACTTTTATAAGCTAAACTGAATGTCATGTGAAAGTAACATGACATATTTTCATCTATGGATTAAAATTCCTGAAAGAGCATTTGCTATATTACTAGCAAAAAAGCATTTCATTGTTCTTCTGGCTCCCTCCTCTGTGGGGTGCCATCATCATCTCTTGAAAGCAGTCACATGCAGCCTGGAGCTCTGGATCCTATGCATTCAAGATCCTCTTTTGTTTCAAACATTCTTTTTCCAGGACCTAGGAAAGTCCATTTTCCAGTGTAACTAAATAATTACATACTCTAGAATATCAACAAGTAAGAAGGTTTAAATATGTGATACCATTTGACTGACAGGTCTCTATTGCAGAAAAAATTAAATATTTCTTCGGATAATATATCTCTACCATGCTTTCTTACAGTATTCAGCAGTTTTAATTTCTCAAGGCCACTGATTAATTATACAAAAGAAACTACTATATAACATTTTTTCTAAACAGAATTTATTTCTCGCATGTGAGAAAATTTAATTTAACCTGAAGCATTGAATAACATATTTGAAACATTCACCTGAGGGTAAGGACTCTTTTGAACCTGCATTCTTACTCAGTGAGTACTAAGCCTAAAGATCTCATTCTCATGCTAGGTTAAATGTGGAATGTTTAAAGACTCTAAAAACATGTTTATAAAATGCAATTTCATTGAAAACTTTAAGAAAGATACAGGAGAGTCAAAACAAGCTTTTTCAGTTTCAGACACACCAAGTTATCTCAATGCCATATCTTTCTCCAACCTAAATCAGTAATGCATATTCATTTCCTAGTCAGATAGATCAAATTAAAATTCCAATATCATATCAAATTAAAATACAATGCAAAAGTAAATTTGTTTTCATCTTTAGTCTTTATTTCCACTTTGCTGCTTGCTGCAAGTCCTATACAGGGGATAGACTCATAGGACTGCTGTGGCTTTCCGACTTAGTATCGAATTTTCAACAACCCTGCTTAAATATTTAGGAAGAAAATATCTTAGAGAAAAAATATCTAAGTGTGTAACTTCAAAAAAAAGGGAGGGGGTTTCTAAAATAGCTTTAGAAAACAGTCCTAAGCTTGTAAAAAAAATAAATAAATAACAGGGATACAGCTACAACTGTGTATAAGATAAAGCTTTAAATATTTAAAATACCTTGAAACACCTTAAACACCTTAAAAACATTTCCTAGTATATTTTCCATATATATATATATAATTTATATTATATATATATATATATATATATATATATATATATATTACATACACCTGCACATACACATATATATGCATGCTGTATTTTCTTGCTGTGAAGAGACATCATGACCAAGACAACTCATATAAATGAAAGCATTTAATTTGGCCTGCCTTAAAGTTTCAGAGGTTTGGTCCATTATTTGAGAATTTAATACGTGAGTACTTTCATATATATTCCACCTTTCCCTCTCCCCTGACAACTCGCATCCTCACACCGATCAAATTCATGATTTATTCTTTATTAGTGTGTGTGTGTGTGTCTGTGTGTGTGTATCAAACTTACGGAAGTTTGATAATCTGATACAGTAGTCTGGTTCCTCCACCAGTGCTGAGAGTTGACCTCCCCCCGCCACACAAACACTTTATAGATTCAAGGCAAATGCAATGACACTGAACCATATCTCTGCTACTATCTGGACTTTTAAATTTGTCACATTCTCCAAGAATTTCCCAGGAAACCCTTTCATTTTAAAAAAAAAAATCACATCCACACAGAAACCTCACACAATTTTTATCAAGAGATAAATTATCTCATAATTTTTTATGAGATGAACTCAACCCGCTTCCTTACTATAAAGACCTCCCTGCTCAATGTTCCAGGTTCAACTTGGAATTATTGACAAAAGTGAACGCCGACCATGCTGTCCATCTCCAAGTCGGCTTAGTTTCAGTCCATCTGTCAGTTTACTAGGACCAGGTGCCCACACAGTGGTTCCTGTGTTCCCACACAGTGGTTCCTGTGTTCCCTCACAGTGGTTCCTGTGTTCCCTCAC
>NW_021604565.1:7602575-7641794 GCF_004785775.1 Grammomys surdaster
TGGTTCCTGTGTTCCCTCACAGTGGTTCCTGTGTTCCCTCACAGTGGATCCTGTGTTCCCTCATAGCTGTAAACACGGTCCTCTCACACATCACTTAGTCCCATTGTTTCTTTATCATTTAATTTTATTGGAAAAAGAGTTTTGAGTTCCTATTGTTTTCAATTGTGAATTTACTGAGAAAAAATGTTTTCATTTTTTATTGGATATTTTATTTATTTACATTTCAGCTGTCATCCCCTTTCCCCATTTTTCCTCTCTAGAACCCCCTATCCCATCCCCCTCCTCCTTTTTGCTTTTATACCATTGTAATTACATGAAGGCCAGTTTTAGGTTGAGGGTCTAGCAATACAAAAGATGAAAATAGTTAAGGAACAAGCAAGAAAATAAACACAAATAGTTAAAGAACAAGCAAAGCAATAAACAAAATTCCGTGAACACTCCTGTGATCATTGTTTCTAAGGGTTTATCAAGATGACCAAAGTATCTAAGACAACTTCCCTGTCCTAGCCCAAGAGCAAATACATTTTTAGCAATTCACTCTTCACCAACAGCAGGCAAACCAAAGTGTACAGAGGAAAGTCTCAACCATAAACAATGAAACTGGCAGCTAAAAAAAATGCTAAGTGGAAAAACATAGACTTCTCCAAGGAAGAACATTCTGATTGAGTTTCTAATACCAAATGAGCAGCTCTGAAAACCTGCATGCAAATAACATTATACAGACTGCCAAGAATGATGGTACTCAGAAGAAAATGGAAGGGCAAAATTTTGTAGATATGCTGTATCATCCAAATAAGAAAAGAAATCTAAAAATAAATACGAACAAAACCAGAGATAAACCTTGTTAGTGCAAATGTTTAGATTTTTCTCAAAAGCATCATGGTGGCTTCATTATGGGTAGATCAGAAAGCACCTATCAACTCATCTCTAAAGATTTACAAATTTTACAGTTTTAGAAGGACCCTCAATAAAACCGTGGTTGTCTGGGGTTTCCCCTGTATTTGCCTAATGAATTTTGGAAGTATCTAAAGCAAAGGAGATTCTCCTGTATTTATGGCTCAAAATATTTTCATTTGTGCCAAGTTCAGACCCTTTCACTACTAGTGGTTGGTCTGATGTAAACAGTTTTTTTCTCCAATGCCCTTAAATATAAACCAGCTAGAATTTCTCAATGTAGTTAAAATTTATCTTACAGTGTTTTTCTGGTTTTTCACCATGTACATAGACATGATGATATGTTTACTGGTATAATGCACAGTACTTGAACTAATGTCTGACACTAATGTACTATTTATAAAACATTCTCCATCATCTTTGTCAATAACTAAGTTTTATTTTCATTGTAGATTTGTAGTTTTAAATTGATTTTGTTCATTATTTGAACAAGTATATAAGTTTCAATGCCTAATACATAGGAGGTGAAGGGTAAAAATAAAGCTAATTGATAGAGTGTCTGTCTCACACTCACAAGACTCTAAGTTTCACATTCAGGTTTACAAATCAAAATAAAGAATTACTGTTGAATACCAGAAAGTTATTTTCCCTACAGGCTTGAGCACTTGTATAGAAAAATGACAATGTGTAAATAGATAAACATAGAAATGGGTGACCACAGAGCAGGACTAGCCAAATTTGTGATGTCAGGGTTCAATTGGAAGGCTGAGAGTGAAGGAGAAAAATACCCCAATCTCTGATATGCACATTCAAACATATTCACATATACAGAGCATATATTCACATACACACTTACATGTATACACAGCACACAAGCAAATCTAAAATTAAAATTAGTCATAATATTATTTATTCATTTGCATTAATTGAACATCTAATAAACCTACATTTTATATTCAAAAATAAAATAAAATATTAAACTGTATCAGTGGTATTTAGTTTATTGACATAAAGTGAATACTGAATGAAAGATGACATCCCAACATTAAATGCTCACTAAGCAACCAAATAATCTTTATGAAATGCTATTTTCTATCTTTAGAAAAGAGTCTGTTGCATTAGTTCCTTTCATTGCTATACATCATGACCAAAAGTGACTTGTGGAAGAAAGTTTATTTTTGCTTATTACACTGAGAAAAGTGAGTTCATGGCAGTGGGCAAACATGGCAACAAGCAGCATGGAGAGCAGCAGGACTATAAAGTCAAAAGTCACATCTACACACACACACACACACACACACACACACACACACACACTGCAGAGTGGCAGCAAACCAAACGTTGGGTGAGGCTTTCAATTCTCAAGCATGTCTTGAGTGACTTCCTCCCTTAAGCTTGCACCTTCAAAGATCCTACAGCCTTTTCCAGCAGGCAGTGAACCTGGGACCAAGTGTGCAGTATGTAAGCCTCTAGGGACTTTTCGTTTTTAGTCAGTCACCTCTCTCTCTCTCTCTCTCTCTCTCTCTCTCTCTCTCTCTCTCTCTCTCTCTCTCTCTCTGTCAATCTCTCTCTCTCTCTCTCTCTCTCTCTCTCTCTCTCTTTCAGAAAGTTCATCTTGATTCAGGCTTAAATCACATCAAATTTCACCTATAAAATTTGATGTTTGTGACTCAAGTTTCAGCAATAATTTTAGTTATTTATTTTATATGTGCTTATGTATACAAACAACAATCAATGAAAAAGGCTATGCATTTGAAAATGAGTAATGAGAAGTTTATTGGGAGGAAACAGAGGGAGAAGTGATGTAATTACATGTAACCTCAAAAACAAACAAACAAACAAACAAACTAACAAAGAATTATAGTAAACAGAAAAACAAATACATCTTCAAAATGATGAAAGGCAGGGGTGAAGCAATAGATCATTTTTACAAACACAAAGAAACATTTGGGACCCCCAATATACAGTTAACAAAATAACTAATCCTAGCTTTTGAGGACGTGGGTGTGAGACAGCTACAATCTTGAAGCTCATTGTCCAGTCAGACTGGAATGAGTTCAGTTTAGACAGACAGACAGACAGACAGACAGACAGACAGACAGACAGATAGATAGATAGATAGATAGACAATCACACACAGATGATATCTCTATGATATAAAGGTTTAAAGGGAATGAGGACAACTACCTTCAGAATGCATGAACAAACACAGGTACACAATTCTTCACATGCACATGTGCAAAATACACGTAAATACACATACACACACATTCAGAGAGGGACAGAGACAGAGACAGAGAACAAAACTGTGGAAATTATAGTTGACATAGAATAATCAGTATCAAAGGAGGATCTCCTGAGCATATGGACTAAATTTACATGTCAGTGTTCATACATAGGGCTTGGATTAGTTTTTGCTGTAAGGCCTAAGAATATAGTGAGGAGTCATTCTGTGAATGCTTTAATTTGTCTGCCTTTACTCAGACAGGCCCACATCATAATGATTCTAGAGTAAGGGTTGGTTAGAGCGACTATGTTCATTTCTATGACATCCCTCCATTTCTTCTTCCTACTGACCTGCTATAGTCATTTCTTCTAGATTGCTATCTCAAACTTAGATACATCAAAATTCCTATCATTCCTCTTCATAGATGCCTGGATATTTGTATAATTCCCCTTCTCTAACTTATCTGCGGTTTTTGCACTCCTCTCGGCTATTGTGTTCATAAAGTCTCTTATGCACCACATAAGACCTAAGGTGGCCATACCTTATCACATACGTGATGGCAAAAGTAATGTATGGCCTATGTCCAGTGTAGGATGAATAAATCACAGTTGTATATTCATCACATCAAATACTCTTTTGTAACAGGAGTATTTAAAATTTATTCTTAGTAGTTTACAAGATTACAGCAAGATTCACTATAGTCACCATGCTGTACCCAGATATAAAATAAAGCATTTGAGATGACATTTTAACTAGTCAGAAAGGAAAGAACACTTTTAGTCATGTTTGAGAATTAACCAGGAGAAGTGCTTAAGGAAAAGCCAAGAGGAAGAATATTGCTTTCTAGCATTGCTGCAGTAATGTGCACTGCCCTGATAACCACTGATTATCCCGTGTTAGCTTCAAACCTGTTATGAGCCCCTATACTAGCACAGAAGCCTGCCCCCAGTCCAATTTCATGTCATCATTGTGCACAGTCTGCCTTTTTCCACAAAATGAATTCTCACTTTCCCTTTTCAAATTGCACTTTCTTCTCATTCTCATGTTGTGCTTTACTCTATGTATACTTGTGAAATAACCAATCAAGTATTTACCCATGCCAGAGAAGAATTTCCAATCATTGCCCATTTAGGATTGCTTTGGAACAAGCATTAACTCATTGCTATAAACTAGTATAATTTCCCTACATAATCTAATACATGTCATAAATAGGTCTTAGGAACATCTATCTCCTTGCATTTCTATGTATAGGCTAGCAAAAAATCTCATTAAAAGGATCACATCTTAGTTAATTTTAGTGTCCTCAGAACCAAAAGAAACATCTTTAAAATACAGCCTTTACAATCAACTGTAGGCTAATATATAACTTGATGTATCAATTATCTCCAAAACTGAGCTGATTGTTTTAGTTAAGAAAGAAATTCAAATACTTACTTTTAAATTCTTATGGTTACAAAATTCTTAGTTACAGAATTGTGGACAGCATTATCCTGAAAATAAATTGTAAAAGTTAAGGGCAAAATGATTTGCAACTTTTTATTCTACTAAGCACATTGAGGGATAGATCTTGACTGTCACAAGTGAGCGCTGAGGAAGAGAACACAGTTCTAACCCTACATCATCAGGAGATGCCATTCATAATGACATATGGAAATTTGTAATTTATAACGCTCTCCCATGGACCTTTTATAAACCTATGATAAAACCTACAAATGTCCAATTATATCAACTAGATCCATGTGCTGAAATTTTGGATCTTTGTAGTATCATGAAAAGATCACAGTGATATTTTTATCCCCAGATTCTGTCTATGTACCTGAGAGGCCACTACAGAGCAGGGTTCCTTAAAATGCTTTATATGATAGAA
The DNA here is from genome assembly GCF_004785775.1 of Grammomys surdaster. Classification (NCBI taxonomy): domain Eukaryota; kingdom Metazoa; phylum Chordata; class Mammalia; order Rodentia; family Muridae; genus Grammomys; species Grammomys surdaster. Next base: position 7,607,564 of record NW_021604565.1, read on the forward strand.
CAATAGGAGAAAAATAAAATGATCAAGATCGATGTCACAATAAGCATGTGTTTCCATTCATAAAGTATGTCTTGAACCCACACAGGCAATTCTTTTTTATCTGGCTCTGCCCCATTTTGAAATTATTCTCTGCTGTTAATGAGAAGTGACTACAATTTGATTAATCTCAAACATGTGTCACACATAAACAATGTGAGGACTGCATCCAATTATATTCTTCTTAGAGTGTGCATGATGTCCATAGGAAGAACCACATAAGACTTAAAAAGATGTGAATTCTCATCTCATTAAAGTGAGGATATCCTTGATAAAACAAATTCTACTTCAGTTGAAGTGTTAAATTCACAGAAGAGCCTAATATACTCAGCTCCTAAGACTGAAATGTTTAAATTAAGTGAGTCACATTTCTGGGATCTCTTTCTTCACCCTGAGAATTCATTTGATGCTGGTTCCTGTTTTGTTTAACTATGTTGCCCCAAAGCTACTCAATTCCAGAAAATTTACAGTAGACAAATACACGTTGACTTAGCACAGAAGAAAAGTTTCAACTAACAAGGGGAAATGTCTCTTGCTTAATTTGAATTATCATCTATATTATTTTTGGGTATGTACTAAAACATTCATTTTTCAAAGTGCTAATTAAATTTCCACAAATGCAGCAAGCCTCTAACCACATTATAAGGAGAAATATTACATGATAAAGTAGTCATGATTTAAGAAACAATGATCCTATTTAGGTATTTCTGTCCAACTTTCTAACAACATAAAAAAATGTTTTTCTTTCTTATTACAGGGCCTGCAGTAATAAGTGAAATATAATCCTAATTAATATTTCCCCCAGCTGTATATAAATCAATAGCTGTAGCATCCCAAAGGAAATGCACACTGCATGGTCCTGCAAGTTCCTAATGAATGCAAATAGAATGACCTTTCTCTGACAACTGTGAATACTGTTTCACAATTTTACCATTAAAATTGCTGGCATCAGCAATTCATTCAGTAAACAAGGGAAAAACAATAGTTGTAAATAGCTATTCATTACAGGAAAAGAGAATTAAGAATCTCAGCTAAAGTTTCACAACTTTTAAGCCTGAGGTTTTTGCCATTTCATTTTGATATGGAAATTCAGTCACAAATGTAACCAACCTCTTTTCTGCTTCAGTCTTCTCTATTCTAGAAGAAAATGAATAAAAGTAGTTCTCTGGTTGGTCGTTTAATTAAGGACCTGATTTAGAAGTGTTAGGATGAATAAAGTAGATTAATGAGAAGTCTTAAGAAGTTCTATCATAACATCGAACTTACCAGAGAGCTGTGACTACATCCCATCTGAAACATCCAGGGTAAGCAAATATATGAAAACTATATTGTCAACTCACAATGCCATCTGTACAATGAACAAGTAGACAAATCGGAGCATGGAAATAGACTATATAATATCCAGGCTTGTGGAAACCTGAGGAAAGATACAAATTAAATCATATTTCTGTCTATTTTGACTATGAGATCACTTAATTCTAAAGTAGATAAAACTACAAGCAAGTACTTTCTCTCAATACTTCAGTGAACCTATGGCAACTTTTCATTAAGTACAAGAAGATAAAATTATAAGATACTTTAAAATGTAAAACCTAATTGCTCTGGTCATAGATCTATATACTGAAAATTCTCCTGGGGCTTCACAATATCCAAAGGGTAGTAAGCCCCTGGAGTACAACCACTGCCGTTAAAGTGGAACTCTCTACATGCTAGCAAGATTCAAAAGTCTCTGGAAGTTTTCCATCCCATAAAATTCCCAAGAACAATACTTTTGCATTCTATTTTATAATTCATTTTACATCTATGAATTAGACTGTAGTCTACCACCCCATAGTTATTTGTTATCTCAAATGTTTAATTATTTTACATGAAATCCTTTTCATAAGGAAGTATGATGTTGCTTTAAAAGTGATTGCAAAATCATTTTACTCTAAAGTGAACTTTCTATACTTTAAATGCAAAAATTGTTTTAAACATATCCAAATGACTTCTAGAAACAATTCCAAAAGTATTTCTTAGGCTTGTTTGGCAGTATTACACATAGAAGGAAATTTTTAGCTGCATTAAATATTCTCAATGTGAGAACATCTGCAATGCTTGTACTCTCACACCTGTGATGCCTCCATGTTCAAAATGAATCCCTGCAACATCTCACTCAATATTGATCTGCAAAGCATTTCTCCCAATCCTTTTCCCAGTGTGGTCACTGAACGGTATCAGAGTTCAATAGGATGATCAGCTGCTCATCCGCTTTTTACTAAAGCAATTTGTATTATGGATTTATTTTAGCAGTCTACAGTGGCAGCTGCTGTTTTTACTATTTAAATGCTTTGATTACCTGGCCCCACTTACTTTATCTTTCTAAAGTGCTGTGCATGGGCTTCAACATTGATCAATAAGTGGGGATTCCTCTACAGGATTGCAGTGAAATCAACCTCAATTCAGGGTTCTTGTGTCCTGTGTTTATTACCTGATCATCCTTAATTGTGTGTCTTTTTTTATTTTTGTAAGTTTAAAACTTGATTAGGTAAGCAAGAGCCTTGCATTTGGAGAGACATCTCACTCACTAAATGGGCTAAAATCTTTATCCATTATGTTCTTCGTTATATGCACTTAATTTCTAGATATTTTTACTTGTAAAATATCTAGCCCATTATGTAAACATAAGATAATAATTTATATATAAGTAACTGCAAGGCTTCAATGTGCTATAGTATTGATAAATACTGGAAATCAAGGGACTGCTTTCACATACAGAGTTTGAGTTTCATAGGCCGTGCTAAGTAAAGATTTCATATTTATCTTTTTAATATGCATAACATATTTAGGACTATATTTGACAACCAATTGTCTTTGCTCACTGAGTTTGAGTTGATCATTCTGAGGTAGCCATCGAGTACGAGCTAAGTTATACATTACCAAACAAAAGCTGCAAAATTTTGGTAAACTAAGGGAAAGCTTTTAAAATATTAAAATGTGACCCTTCAGGATTATTTAATTTCAATGGAATACATTGATGATTCAAAGAAAAATACTATAGTGAATTCTCAATAGATGTGCCTTAGAATATCAATAGGAAACAAATGACAAGCCAGGAGATCATAAAGTATATTTGTAAATGAGAAAAAATTCTCTCTCAAGCAAAAGGGACCACTCATTCAATTCTGAATTTGAATTGGTTAAGAAATAAATCATGAGCTTTACAAGACTGGAATACTTTCTAAATCAAATCTATAAATATTTAGTATCAAAAATGCATAGTAATTATCAATCCTATTAAGACAAAACTATCTCCCCAAATTAGCTGAAACAAAGAGAAATTTAAGAAGATATATATTGTGATATGCTTTTCAACGTGTTATTGTCTTTAACTGTAATTTCATCATGTTTGAGTTCTATTTGTTGATCCATTGACATGAAATATTTAAAAATTACCTTTGTATAACTTCATGTAAGTGTTAAGAGTTTCACATTTAAAAATGTAGGTGAGTAAAAGAATATTGAATAGTAATTTAAAGGTATTTTTCCAAATAATTCTGCTTTCAAGTATTTATCTCCCAATCTTAATGAAAAATCCCTGTGAAATATTTTCCAAATATGAGAATTTGATACAAAGTTTTGTTCATTAATTTTCTCCAATGAACACACACACAAATAATAAGAATAAACAAGGTAAACAAATAAACTAAAGTCCAAACATTTGTACTAAGTTCATCTGTGAAAATATAACATTTTATGAATAAATAAAAAGCAAATATTCACGTAGTTACAGAAAGTTTACAAGCATATTTTTATCATTGGTAACACTGGTCAAACTGATGATTCAAAAGCACTCCTTTTAGACTATGCTACAGACTATTATCACAACAATTTCTTTTCTGCTTCTTGTAATAAGATGTCATGTGCACACGACTACAAACAAAGCTAGCTGCAGACAATTCATTCTGACAGGTACATGCACAAATTTAAGGGAGGACAATCAGAATTCTCAAATATGAGAAATGTGAGCAAAATATGAGGAAGCTTAATTACCAACCATCTGATATCATGAGTTTTTTAAAAACTTCCTTCCTTCTAGAGTTTGTGGGAGAGGGGTACTTGGAAGAAATCATTTTCAGAAAGTTATGCATTTCTGCAGAGCACGGCCTTGGCAGTATACACCCATACTTTTTCCCTCACGTGGGTAAATGTTAAGGGAGAAGAATCCAAGTTTCATGATACAACAACACAAAGCTGGGAAGTGAAAATTATGTTGCAGTGGAGTCTTGGAAATATGACTGTAAAAGTTAATCAATAAAATGTCTATTTCTGTCTATTCACTGGAGGCCCCAGCTGCATAGCTTCACTCAATCGATACTACAAATTATTACGATTTCCAGGTTCCCACTGGACATTCAGAACAAATCTTTCAAGTGTAACAGGCTTATACCAAGTGCATGGTGTGTGTTCTCTATATTTACTTCAAAAGGAGAAGAAGGAAAGGAATCTTTCCTAGATGGTTCTTATGAATTCAACATTAGTCACTGTGAATTCAACTTTACGGCAACAAAACTAAGGCTCATATTTTAAAAGTTTTCCTTTAGATTACCAAAGTTTTGTTTGCATCTTTTTCTGGTTTATTTTACATTAGGAATGCATGAATTAACCTAGTAATGCATTTTAGTAGTATGGCAGCCTAGAAATTTCTGAATGACTAGGTCAGATGGTGAAGATAATAGTTGTCAAAAACCCTCTAAGAAATAAGATGGGTATTAAGAAGATAAATATGAAATTTTGTCGCTGTGTGTTCCTTAAAATCTAAATTCTCGTTACTGCATCTAATGACTTGTTTGAAATACTTAAACGTATGTTTCAGGTTCCATTCCTTTGTTTATAGACAATAATAAATCCATAATTTCAGAAATGATATTATTTGAAGAAAAATCTTTGTGAATACTGCTTTCAGGTGAGATTGTCTGAACTCTGCTCTGCTTTCCATACCAAAAATGATTCAAATGTTTAGCCTCTCCTTTCATCTTTATTTTACCTGAGTTACTTGAATCCAGTTATTTTTCTGAGAGAAATGCTACATTAAATTAATTCATTAAAATGCTTGAGTACCTAAGCAACTGGGCTTATCCTTCTTGTGACATGTAGAGGACACAATGACTGGACAGTGTCACCCAAACTGAAGCACTAGTTAGCTCCATCATCCCCTGTCACCTGTAGCTTGAGTTGGTAAAAGCAAACATGGAAACTTAATGCTTCATTGTCTAGCACAAAGAGCTACTTTTGGTACTAAAATTTGGGTCATGTTTTCTTACACACAGACACTGTCTTTGAGCACAGAGGTATACTCAGTGCTATGAAGTAGAGCCAGGTGTGATCAAGCACACCTGTAATCCCAGAACTGGTGAAACTGAGGCGGAAGAAACACAAGTTCAAGGCCATCTTTGGCTATAATATAAGATTTCTTTCTAAAGAAAGTAAATAAAATAAGATAAAAATAATTTTTAAAAAGTGAGATTCATTCTTTTATGAAAAACCACAAATGAGAATAACAGTTTTCAGTTTCATATTTGAAATATTCCTCATAACATAGAATGTGCGGAATTTAACTCAGAAAATATTTATTTCTTCATCAATATGCTATTTTAAAATGAGTTTTTATTCTAGTTACTTTCATTTCTTATCTAATAATTCTACACAACACCAGAGTTTTATATTAAGAAAGAATATTTTAGTTAAATTCACATGTTAGCTGACTTGTAGAAACAGAAAACTGTAGGCTAAGCAAACAGAACCTGACCCTGACCAGTTACTGTACTTTAACCAGATAAAACATTTTCTGTTTTATTTTTTATGGAATCTAAGGCAGTGTGTGGATCTTTACATTTGAGCTTTTTGATCTGCTGTAGGACTGATTATATGTTTTTAACGTGATCTCTAATTATTTGAAACAATAACCGTCATTTTCCGTATCTTAAGCTCATATATAAACACTGTCAACCTCTCATATTTTCTGTTTCTAAATGTATCAGTATCATATTTCCTTAATGTAAAGTATCTTTTTAAAAGATAATATTTATTACAATAATATATTACTTTATCATTTGCAAAGAAACTTTGCACAACATACTTCTAATCCTTGACACCAGTATTTTCTCTTTACCAGTTTTTAAATATAGGTTTTTTTGTGTAAATGCTGCAATTCAAAACATTAATAAAAATTGGATTTGTCAGAGCATTTTTTTTCTTTTGAAGTATGAAAAATGTTGATCTAAGTTGTAGAATTATTTCTTCTTATTTTATTTTTCAAAAATTCTAAGCATTTGACTCGAAAAACAAAAGTAAATTCATTATGTTAAAGTTTCATTTTAGCAGTACTTGTCAGATTTGCAAATAAGCTGAAATGCTATGTGCAGGACAATATGTGAGTTATGATTTGTCTTCCAAGGTTCAGTTAATATCAAATGCACATTCCATTATAGCCTCAGGACTGTGTTCAAAGATGAATGAAAAAAATATTAGTTTAAATATATGTTTTATCTTACTGTGATTACTCAATAAAATCAAAACTCAGTTAGTAAAATATGGTAGGTATTTGATAAAGACAAAGAAGGACAGACTGATAGGGAAGGAAGGCAGGAGTGAGAAGGAGAATGTATGTGGGCTTTGACATATTTATTATTATTCCTAAATAACAAATTAAGAATAATCAAGAAAAGGGCAGAGAAGACAACACAAAAGGAAGAATCTCTCAAAAGATTCTGTAACATTTATATGAAAAAAATAAATGATAAAATCAGAACATGGCCTCTTTATTAGACATAGTTATTAAATGAATATTTAAATGATCAAAACAGAAATTAATGTTTCATTAAGAAACGATTTTCATGACTGCTTTAAAGCTTATACAGATTTTCTGCTACTTTTCTGCATTGTCCTTTCCATAGGTCAATATACTGTGCCCACATTCTCCTCTAAAGGCCCCCCAATTTAAACAGAATGCAATTGACTTTTGCTTAGAGCAGTGACTTTAACAAAAAAAGGAAGGCAACCAGAGCCATATGTAACCTTTGGACTCGAGGACTGTAACATGAGAAGGCCCCTGGCAGGTGGGTGCAGAGACGCGGCCCCTCCCCCCATTGCTCACACCTTTACAGTATCTGCTCGCATTAATGAGAACGTTGACTGGCACACCACTGCTCAGAAACTGGAATGTAGGGGGTTCCGATTTTCATCATGTGTCATGGTAGTTAAGAAATAAGGCAAATTTCATGATTTTTCTTCTCTGTAGCCAACGCTTAATTGTAAAAAAAAAAAAAAAAAACCAGCAAGTACACTCAAAGCCTTTTGCAAGACACAAAGAGTTAAGTATTTAACAGTGAAAGTTAAAGGCTTGACTTCAATTCAATATGTAAAGTCAAACTTTGTGAAATACTGAAAAACAACTCACTTGCAGCCATTTGATTCTTCTTCAGAAGCCATAATCCTCTCTGTCCCTGTCTTCAGCTCGGCCTGGGGTTTTCTACTATTCTGTTCTTGGCGAACTGTTGCTGTTCGCTCAGCCGCTCTTGAGCAGTTTTCAAGCTGGATTCCATTAGAAGAAGTTTTTCATCTTGACTGGCAAGTTCTTGGGCTGGAAGATAAAATAAGAACACTGTTAAACACACACACAGACATGCACACAAGACACACACACACACACACACAAACAGCTAATGTGTTTTGTTTTACTTTTTTAATGTTTATATTTAATGCAGTATAACTTTGAGGAATTTCTAAACAGATCCTTTTTATCAAAATACAAGCTCTTATCCTCAGTTTTCAGACTCTGTTACATAAGGAGCAATGAAACAAAGGTATGTATTGAGGACTAAAGACGAATGTCTGAGTCTCAGATTTATAAGGTATTTGCTTTATAAAGTTACAAGGATTAATCAGACAAAAAATTCGCTGAGAGTGATACTTTTGTTTCTATGTATTATAGGGAAATATTATTTATATGTAGAAATATTTTTCTTTCATTAGCACAGATTGAAGTATATATGTGTGTGTGTGTATGTATATACACAAAGACATAATACATATTATACATATATAATATATAACAACACAAAGGCATGTATATGTATATATATTAGACAAAGGCACACATATATACAATATCAAAAATTATTTTTTCTATGGGCTTATTTTCATAGTGTTTATGAAATATGAGTACTTTTCAAGGTCATCCAATAGATGGCGCTCTGTCATTGAACCAAGCAAACAGGCAGCATGCTTCAAGCTCTCCAAAAATAAGTGATTTAAGACAAAGACATTTTTCCTTTGTTCTTTGTTGACCATATTTCCAGACATATATATATATATATATATATATATATGTGCATTTTGTTCAAATATTCCCTCTTTATAAAAGTGTTTATCTAATTGTATTTTTATTTCCTCAACTTTATGCCATCAAACATAAATGCTATGAGACATTATAGAGTTCTTAATATTATGTTTAAGTATATATTCATACCTTATGTTATGTGTTACATTTTTGAGCTATCTTGAATTAAATTTAAATCTAATTCTTTACAGTGAACAGGATGATATTTATGAAAATAAATAATATCAATATTGCAATCTGAAATGAAGGAAATAACTAATTTTAAGATCTACAAATTAACACAAAAAGCAGTAAATGCTGCTATAATTTTCAATAAAGGAGTATCTTCACTTTTAGTGATTCTTATACTGTGTTCCTGTTCAAAGAATAGTGTTTAGTTTAAGGAACAATAAAGTTGTGAACAAAGATATTATAATCTCACATCAGAGGTATCTTTTACAGGCAACCTCATAAAAAAGCCACTACATATAAATGTTCTGCATTTATCACTCATCTTTGAAGTTAAATGATGGCTCTGAAATGTAGTTCTAAAAATATGTGGCTGTCAGTTTCTCATTTATAGACTGAGCAGCAGAGAGCTTATATTTCACTAGATATGTACATGCATGTTTGCATTATATTCTTGCAAGTGTGCAAAATGTCCAGTTTTGCCCAAGAAGAAATTACAGCTTCTAACGTTTTTATAGCTTAAACCTGCTATATATTAACAGTTTAAAATTGTGCCCAAGTTAAGCGCATAGCTAACACAAGCAGCTAAATATTTAACAAGGATGAATGCATCACCCTGAGCGCATATTTATTAAATTCCAAATCCATCAGACTCTCCCTTGGATAAATCAGTTAAATGTTTAATAATTTCAACACATGTTAAAATGTAGGAGGAAACAAATCTAACAATGATCTTGTAACAGTGTTTTCTCAAAATTAAAATTACAAAACGGATCCTTCATGCTTAAAACATAACTGTTACTAATACCTTATCTGCTCTTGACCAATAAGAAAATGCAGGTAAAAAATTCAGTATTTTTGTGCTGATGTGATTCTAGCACTGCTTGCATGGTTGCATAAACAATTTAAAGGCTGTAGTTGATGTTATACTTTTTTCCTTTCAAGAATCCCACTTTCTTTTTAAAAGGAAAACTACACCATCACTTTTTAAATGAACTGTTAAGAAAAATTTTCAGACATGAAGCAGAAAGATCTTTACATTAGAAAGATTTTAATACATCATGCCAAGCTCGAATCAGTGACTATTGGTGAAAACTATTTGAGGGGGTCTGGTTTTTGAAGGCGTTCCTTATACTTATAGAACGACTTAAGATTACAAAAGACAACTTGAGAGACATTTTAAAAATATTTCTTATCAACCATGTATGATGTGACTTTTCTATGAAGTTTGCTATTTTGAAGTAACTAAGAGATTTATGTTTCTGAGTTCTCCTAAGAGTCTACTCTAAGTCTTTATGTGCTGGTTAAAAAGGGGGTAAATTATTTTAAGTCTATCTACGCCTTGAATTTGAGCCTGAGTTGATCCCAAGCCAGAGGCGCTCACAGCTGCACGCTTTATTTACAGTCCCTTTGTCAGACTTACAACTGCCCCAGGCTATAACATAGTGTACCTAATGTTCAAACTGGCAGGGAATCTTATGTCAAACATACTTCTTTGATTTAAAGTGATCAATAGATTCTTGTAAAGAGGTAATTTCTCTGATGTTTCCACCTTGCCTTTCTTACAGGTGATTCACACAAAAGCCTGCTTATATGATGTACGAACAATAAACAGAAAGCTATAATCATGTTTTTTTCAGATGTTTCCGGTGCACAACGATTTTGGATCGATACACTGTGTAATACAATTATCTGCAATGATCTGGTTGTATTGAAAAAGAATTTGCAGGAGACCTCTAGGGGGTTTTATCAAGAAACATGTATCTGGCAACATTTGAACAGAGGAATGAAAAATTAAGGGATTGAAAAAGGCTGCCTATTGTACTCTCAATAATTATATTAATATTTTTGCTCAAAAAGTGTTATACCATAAAGTTGAGTTAGACAATAACTCAACTGTAGTAATGATAATATAAATTTCTATTTGGGAAATGAATCCTTTAAAAAACACAAAGATACAAAACAAACTGTGAGCAGTATCTAACTTATAAAAAATTATTTTCAATAGCATAAATTGTGCAGACTCAAAAGTCTCTTCAACTATTCTGTTACTTTTACTTAAATGGTTAAATTCTAGACTAGTTATTACTTTGAATTTGTAAGTAGCACTATACCATAATCTACATTCTTTCTAAGTGAAGATTTGAAACATCAATGTAAGACTTGACATGAATTCTGTGCCTATGAGGCATTAGATGCATTTTTCTGTGAAGAATTCAGTGTTTGGAAACAACTCAGTTTTGCTTTATGGTTTTTCTTAAAGATGCTGACTCTTTGCAGCATCTATGTTACAGTCTGAAAAGACCTATATTTTCTATTTTGAGCTTCTAACCAAATATCCTGAATGTGAAATTCTCTTCAGTCAGGCTAGAACATATTCACACATGGGCTTTGCCCACAGTGTAAGATGCACTGTGGCCAGGCCACAGTCTGGCTCTGTGAAGATCCATCAGTCTTCATCTAACAGGCTCTTTGCCAGATGTTTTCCTCCCTGGATGCTTGCTTTCAGTCTCGTGGCCACAGACAAGGTTATTCTGTTCACCCTTTGGCTTTGATGGCTCTGCATGCCTGTGGGAGCCCAGCTTCTGACTTTCTTAGCAAGTCATGTCTTTTGCATACTGTCTGTGAAGACAAAGAGAATTCCAATAGTGTCTTTTATGATCTACTTTTTATACTGCATCCAGCTATTTTGAGCTATAGGATACTGGGGATTATACAGCCCCTCATTAGTAACTGGGTCAAGTATCCACATTATATCTAAGATCAAAACCTAAGGGTCTCTCTTAAAAAAAAATAAAGTCAGTTGGAGGAAAGATTCACCATTAGCTCCAATACAGTATTAATCAATACATAAAAGTTCAAAGGCAAATAAAATATTTCTCATAATTCTTAGAGAATTCTTAGAGGCTAGTTGGATCAAAATAAATCCTTTCTCTTTAAAATATAAAAAGATTTAATGAATACAAAAGGTGTATTTAATCTCTTTGAGTTAACACCCATGTAGCGTTTTCATTTAGCTCCAAAGAAACTACATTAATGTGACACATGAGAAAATTCCTCCACCATAAAGATAATTATGACGCCCTCCTAATGAGTTCTCCACACCACTTAAACTCATTAGCTTTATTAGAACACTTTGTTTGCCATTTTCCTTTTCAGCTTTATTATTTTTTCTAGCACATGATAGCTCTACTATGAGTCTGCGTGAAGAAATATAGGGCATATGATCAAAGATAGAAATGATAAACAAATGTGATTCCTTAATGGAAATTCATTACATGATGCTGGTTCTGTTTTCATATCCATCAGTATGGTACTCCTGTTTTTTTTTTATTGGCTCCCTGCTATACCTTGACTCTCTATCATGCTCCATCATGCTTCTTTTAATCTGAATATTTAGTGTTCTTTCATGTCTTAATTACAGCAAATTGCTGCACAGTTGGCACCATTTCTTGAAATTAATCCCAGAGTACTTTGTTTCTGTCAAGCAGTCAAAGCCTTGGAGAATAATAGTAAATGTTATTGCAGATCTAAATTTAAATGACTGTCTATGTATTTAACTTAAGCCTTTAATTATTCCTGCCGAACTGTTTTTGGTTCAAATGTTAAACATTATTCATAGAGAACATAAAATTACTTTAGACAGCTTGAAACCCATGAATATGTTTGCCTATAATTTTAACACAACAATTATTTACATTAACCTATTTTCTCAAGTGTATACAACTCAGCAAATAGCATGCAATGCAATGACTTTGTATGGACGTACACTGCCCTGAATATCGTTTCTTCATGGATTGTCATTACTCCTCTTCACTTACAAATGATGCTTCTATAAGAAATGTCATAGGCAATGTGGATTCAGTGATGTCTCCTTACTAAATAGTCAGAAATAGAAGAAAAGATTTCAAAGGTTCCTGAAAAATTAAGGATTATTTATAAGTGTATTTTGCTATGGAATTTAAAATGTCTGAGAGCTCACAGTTGCCAGCTCAATGAATGTATTTGTAAAGAAAAAAATATGTGTTTGAAAAGTCTAACCTAGAATTCATTAGAAATTTTGTGAATACACATTAAAACTTGGGAACTAGAAAACTCGTAAGACATGGGATTACAACAGTGGACCATGTTGCAACTAACTGAATGTCATGCTGATTCTTATGAAGTCTTAATGACCAATTTTCAAACTTTTAAGCATGTCTAGAGTTAGCTGGAAACTGCATAGCCAGATATGTATTTCATAGTGGTCTGCCCTGGGAGCATCCACGGTACAAACTGCAGGCCAGGGCTGTGGCCTGATTATGTGTTGACAATGTCACGTGCAGATTCTAACTTCTCTATACAGGTGTATTAAATTAAATACGAGTTGCTAATTTCTCTTATTAGAGGCATCGACTTTTTCAATAAGAAAAACAAACACTTGCCTCTAAAATATAAAGTAAATATGGGAAGGTTTATGCTTATAATATTGGCATATTTATCTTCAAGACATACTTAGGTATGATACGATAAGTAATAATTTTATTAATTTTTAAATCTATAAATAGCATTTAGGCTAGCAACACATAGTATATATATTAAATTTATAGATGAATGACAAAAGAAAGATAAATTCAGAAAACTAAAAATCTTCTCAATACCTTGGAACACATTGTGAATGATAATGAGATTCTGTTTTCTTTTTCTTATCAATAGCAATGTAATTTCTAAAGGGATATCTCCTGTTTCCTCACATTCTCGAGCCCGTTCCCTGGCAACTGCAAAATGCCTTTCAAGCTGCTTTCTCTGCCTTCCCAGGTGAACAAGCTCCACTTTGTGGTTTTGTTGTCTAGAGCTGACATCCAAGGGCAATGCCTGCTAGGTCTTTCCTAGCTTTTCAATTGCAAGATCGGCTTTATCCCCCAAATATAGACCATTTATTAGCTGTTTCAGCTGCTTCTTGCTCTCTGTTCTCTTCACATTTGTATCTTTTGGCTGATATCTGAGTTGCACTTAAGAACATGACCAAAATGGGAAATTAAATGTTCATGATGCTAGTTATATTCCATTCATTATAATCTCTAAACATTATTATAGACTCCCTTAGAAAAAATAAACAGGCATGGCTTTCTGATAGCATAGCTAATGTAAATGTAGAAACTAAGGAATACCAAGACAGGCCAATTATCTGTGCCTGGGTGTAAAGACACATACTCGGATATGTAGTCTTCAGGACTAAGTATGATTTCTGAAATAAGCCTAAAAGCAAGGCACCTATCCTCTTGTCTTATATAACAAATATATTCCCTGTTAAGGATTGTTTCAATATGCAATAGTATTTCGACATAACCTTTGTAATAAATTAATACTTACTAAATTAAAGAAAATATAGTGCACTTTCCAAAAATATTTCATACAGAGGATTTTATTTGATGACTAAAATTTTACATTATGGTACATTTTGTTAACAGAATTGCTGTTTGTGAAGACAGTACATTAATTCTGATATTTAACTGAAAATATGGTATTTGTCACCAGAATCTAAACTGACATCAACTGACTATAATGTAGTGAGTGACATTATAGTCAAAATAAGTTAGATTTCCAAATCATGGTGCTTTCAATCCATCTTTCAAAGATGTCTATTCTCAATTTAAAATTATGATTTGAAATTTCTCCCTTTTGCTTTTGAAATTAAAATTCTGAAGAATAAGAAGTACATCTTTCTCTCTCTTGTTCTCTCCCCTTACTGTATTTATCTTACTTGCATCTAGACAAGGAACTCGAGTATAATGGAAGGTGTCCTTATTATCAAAATGCAATCATAATTTAACTGCACACACTGCTGTTGCTTAGAAACGAATCATTTGTCTCCATCATCATAGGCTTGTTGAGTAGGAGATGAGAAGTGGAAATGTGCATAATTAAAGATAGCAAAGAACACCAACTTAAGGAATTTAGAAAAACTCTACAGTTTTCAGTCAGTACCATGTAACATAAAGCAGAGTCAGGAAAACCATCCTCACAGCACAAAGTCCACAGGCAGAAAATCACATACCAGTAGAAGATGTTGAGTTGCACAAACCAATAAAAATTGGAGTTAAAATCAAGAGGTATTAGATACGAACTAGTGGACAAATACCATAAGAAAAGGAGGAAATGGATGCTATCTCTCTGTTTCCCTTTATTAAAGGGTTTAGTCAGCATCTGATGCTATTTAAACTATAAAATATAAGGAAGTTAAACTTCATTCAATCTTATCACAAAAGCTGAGTTTATCATGATTGACTAAATACAATTTGGTGAGTTGGGTAACCAATTTATTGACAATGAGGAACTATCTCCTGATTTTCTGTTTTTATTGGTGCTTATTTTTACATTCTGTGTCCTATCTCTGCTCATGACATAAGAAATTTTCATGAATGTTGGATTATGTAAATACTAAAACTTACTTATGAAATAACAGCAAAGGCAACACACTAAATATACTCTGGACCATTGAATTTGGTGGACAATAACCGTTGAAAGACTAAATTGTGAAATCTGATAGATATTAATCTTGATTTTTCAATTTGTATTTTATGTATACGAGTTTTGCCTAAGGATCTGTGTTCTATATACCTGATGTTGGCAGAGGCCAGAAGAGCACACTGATTGCCCTGGATCTAGACCTCCCAATGCTTCTGAGATGTTTTGTGGATTCTGGGAAACAGACTAGTGTCCTCTGCAGGAGTAACGGTTGCCCTTTACAGCTGAGTCATCTATCTCTCCAAGCCCTGTTAATTTGGATATCTAGTCCTGAGGAAAAAGAAGAATTATAGTTTCCAATTATTAGAATATAAGTGAGTAAGCAGATTCTTGTAGTTATGATAATAACACTCACCCATCAAAAAAAGTAAATTTAGCAGAAATAAGGAGCTGTGTCAATTTTGAGGAAAAATGGGAAGACTGACAATGTGCATCAGAGCGCACAGTCTCTTAATCCAAATGGAAAAATGTATAGTCATTTAGCTGTGTAAACAGGGGTGTCTTGTCGGTTTGTTTGTATTTGGTTGTTGTTTTTTTTTTCCTAATTGATTTGCACTCACAGTGTGATTGTTAGCATCAGTGATACTAATCATCATTGGCATTTTTATGGCATTTCACATGTTCCTAAATCATTTAATATAGTAGCCAAAATAGAATCCATGATGAAGAACTCATACATTCTCACAATGACCAAAGACTCAGAGCAGAGCTTTCATGTACATAGGAGTTAGCATCGCAGCTTTAGAACTCATTGAGTAGTGAATCAATTAAATATTATGTCTCGAGGGCTACTGAGATGATCTGAGTTCTATCCCAGAAACCCACATGCTTGGAAGCACAAAACTGACTGATACACACATCTGTACATTGTTCTGCCTCTGTCTCTCTCCTTTCTACCCTTTCTCCCTCCCTCAGTTACACATACATTCACACACACACACACACACACACACACACACACTAAATAAATAAATAAATAAATAAATATCACTCCCCTTTCGTGAACTCAGACTGTTTGTTAAATGGGATGTCAGTTTACTGTATAGAGATATTACATTCACACATACACACACACACACACATTAAATAAATAAATAAATTAATTAATTAATTAATTAATTAATTAACTAGCACTCCCCTTTCATGAACCTTAGACTGCTTGTTAAATGGGATGTGAGTTTACTGTATATAGATGTTTCTGGGCATTTAATACTAAGAGAACTTATGCCTTCATCTTAGCAGTTAAGGCAAATGTTTGAAGTTATGAAAATTAGAGACATGAAATGATCTAAATTCTTTTTTTTTCTTTTTTTATTGTTATTGCAACACCATCAGGATTTTATTTCTGTTATTGTTATTGAAAGGCTGGAGAGTAGAAAGATGCAAAAAGAACAGATTTATATCTTTTATTAGTAACTTTTTTCAATGTTAATCAAAGGCTTTATAAGTTTGGTAATACTCAGTAACAAGATGCTCATACAATCGAAAGTGTAACCCAATACCCAAGCTAGATATACCAACTACCTTTGACTGGCAGAGACACGCAAATATCTGCCTCCATGTCTCTCTCTCTCTCTCTCTCTCTCTCTCTCTCTCTCTCTCTCTCTCTCTCTCTCCCTCTCCCTCTCCCTCTCCCTCTCCCTCTCCCTCTCCCTCTCCTTCTCCCTCTCCCTCTCCCTCTCCCTCTCCCTTTCCTTCCCCCTCTCTGTCTATCTCCTAGCTCCTCCTCTCCTTCTTTTCCTTCTTTCCTTACTCCTCCTCTTCCTCTCCTTACTCCTCCCACCATAGCTCCTCCTACATATCACCCTTCCTGTTAAAATAAAAAAAATAAAAACCTTTTCTCTCAAAATACAGTTAGAGCATAACTGTACCAATTTGTATCAGTAAGGTACAAGGTAGAGCTAATACCCAGTCCATCATTTTGTTGACTAAACAGAACCTCTGTCATCTCTCCTAACTAAAAGACTTAATTCTGTACTTGGCTTTTTTCTTGACTTTAGAATGAATATCAGTTGAAAACCATTCTCTCAAATCTTTTCTCTTAAAACAAATAGCTGGGATTGGCTATGAGACTGTAAGTCTTCAACCAAGTCAGCAATCCAGAATGACTGAATTAACTGAAATTATGGGAAGCACAAAGCATAGCTCCTAAAACTTAGCCAATTTATAGAGACCACTGAAAACATAAACAGTCCCTATACTACAAAACATCTGATCTTCAGTCTTCTGGCCCATGATCATCTGACAGACCTAGTACTACAGAATTATTAAGGGCTGATTACTCTGTCTTGGCAGATATAATCAGTCAACTATCCTGAAAGTGTGACCTTTTCTGGACAATAATTTGTCTATAGATGAAAAGAGGCAATTCTTTCCTAGTGGCTGTCTCACCACAACTGGAGTAACACCAAAGATGCTCAATTTCTTCTTAGAATCCAAGACAGGAAGCTGTCAGGAGCAGACAGGTCTCTAATCAAAATGAACATTAATACAGAAATGTTTGTAACGTCAATTCTGTGATGTCTGTCACTTCTGATGTTTTGAAAACCAACTATCCATGTAAGGCAATATGGACTGCTCTCTGCTAACCTCTCTCAACTATTTTTAAATAAAATATAGAAAACACCCTAACAATAAACTCAGAGCCATGAATTTGCTATAGGCCATTAACTCACAGGCTAACCATCTCAAATCAGTTAAAAGAAAGTTAAAGAAGGACTGGGTCTAAGCCTTGTATTCCTAAATATCTTATATAGGCACAATGCCTATGAGACTAACAATATTAATCTCACAAAATTCTTTTATTAAAAAAATCTCATTTTTTCTCTGAAAGGCATTTTTAAAATTATGCTATGCTGATTTATTTAGAGCAACTTTCTTATAAAATTAAGTTTAATGTTTGCCATTGTATGCTTTGTTCCAACATTATAACAATATCATAACTTAGACTATTTTATTTCAGTGTTGTCAAATCTAGAAAGTTAAAGATCTGTGTGCCAGAAAACTCAGAGACTGATGAGGCATATGCAGCATCTTTTTCAGATCATTCAGTATAATATTTTGTTTTGTCTTCATCTGGCTAGACAAGATAGCCATCTTCTTCATAAAGAGAAAACATTCATAAAGTCATAGCTCTGATTCATCAGAATCCACCCTCATACCCTCATTTACATACCAACTTTGAAGAGATACAAACCTTTAGTGCTTTTCATGTTCCAATTTCTTTGTGATGATTAAACATATCCTGTCAAGAAATAAATCTGTTTTTTATTAATAGATTATAAATTTATAATTGTTATATATAGTCCTTATATATAGAATGTTTTATGAGTGTATTTTCATTAATTGATATCAAGTACTTTGACCATATTCAGCTCCTATATCCTCTCCTTTCCTCTATCTCCAACTCCTATCCTACTAAGTTCCCAGTCTTCCCCAAGAGAGTGGGATAAACACTCTCTCTCTCTCTCTCTCTCTCTCTCTCTCTCTCTCTCTCGTGCTTGATACACACACACACACACACATACACACACACACACACACACACACACACACACACATGCATACATGTCCAGGTTCCAGAAATGTGATAAATTGTATTTTTATTTCAATGTCTGGCATAATTTTCTTGATAAGGTTATCTGTATGTACTTCATTGTCCAGAAAATTAAAGTAACTATTCCTTATGGCTAAGACTCTCAAAAGGATTCCTCCTCATTTCAGGTTGTCCTTTTACTCTGTTGCTTCCTTTTTGATGCCAAAGCTTTGTAATTTCATGCAACCCTACCTATATTGACTTAGATTTATTTCCTTAACTACCCTAGCCTTTTTTTTAATGCTTTGTTTATACCTGTATCTTGAAATGTTTTTGGCTGACAATTTCAGAGTTTCATATCGTACATTAAGACATATGATCTATTCTGTATTGATTTTTTGTGCAGGGTCCAAGATAAAGACCAAGTTTCATTTAATCTCATGAGAATATCCAGGTTTCCCAACACAAGCGCTTAAAGAGGCTGATTTTCTCTAATGTATGTTTTTGGTGTCTTCATGAACAATCAGGAGGCTCAAGGCTTCATAAGTATAATTTTTTAGAGTGATTTTTGTAATGAATATTTTATTTATATTTAAGATGTTAGCCCCTTTCCCAATTTCCCCCCAACTAGAAACCCCCTATTCTATCCCTGCTCCTATGCTTCTATGAGGCTATGTCCCTACCCACTCACCAACTTCCTCCTCCTAACCCTCGAATTCCCCGACACTGGGGCATCCACCTTTCACAAAACCAAGGACTTCCTCTCCCACCTATGCCCAAGAAGGCCAACCTCCCCTACATATGCAGTTGGAGCCATGGGTCCCTCCATATGTGTTCCCAGGCTGTTGGTTTAGGCCCTGTAAACTCTGGTTGGTTAGTATTGTTGCTCTCCCCATGGGGTCTCAAACATATTCAGCTCCTTGAGTCTTCTCTCTATCTTCTCCATTGGGAACCCCATGATCAGTTGTATGGTTAGCTGCCAGCATTTGCCTTTGCATATGTCAGACCCTGGCAGAACTCTAAGGAAACAGCTGTATCAGGGTCCTGTCAACATGAACTTCCTGGAATCCACATCAGCAGCTGCCTTTGGTGACTGCACAGGGGATGGATACACAGTGTCCGGGCAGCATCTCCTTCAGCTTCTGTCCCACACCTTGTCTCTATATTTGTTCCCATGAGTATTTAGTTACACCTTTTAAGAAGGACTGAAGCACCTACACTTTGGTCTTCCTTCTTTATGAGCTTCTTGTGGTCTATGAGTTGTATCTTGGGTATTGTGAGCTCTTGGGCTAGTATCCACTTATCGTTGAGTACATACCATGTGTGTTCTTTTGTAATTGGGTTACTTTACTTAGGATGATATTTTCTAGTTTCATCCATTTGCCTAAGAATTTCATGAATTCATTGTTTTGATAGTGGAGTAATACTCCATTATGTAAAGGTACCACATTTTCTGTACCTATTCCTCTGTTGAAGGACATCTTGGTTCTTTCCAGCTTTTGACTATTATAAATAAGGCAGCTATGAACATAGTGGAGCATGTGACCTTGTTATATGTTGGAGCATCTTCTGGGTATATCCCCAGGAGTAAGTGGTATAGCTGGGTCCTCAGGTAATGCTATGTCTAATATTCTGAGGAATCACCAGAGTGATTTACAGAGTGTTCATATCAGCTTTCAATCCCACAAACAATGGAGGAGTCTTCCTCTTTCTCCATATCCTCGCCAGCATCTACTATTACCTGAGTTTTTTATCTTAGCCATTCTGCCTAATGTGAGGTGGAATTTCAGGATTGTTTTGATTTTCATTTCCCTGATGATTAAGGATGTTGAACATTTCTTTAGGTGCTTCTTGGCCATTATAGTTTCCTCAGTTGAGAATTTTTGTTTATCTCTGTACCCCATTTTTAATAGAGTTATTTGGTTGTCTGGAGTCTAATTTCTTGAGTTCATTGTATATACTGGATATTAACCCTCTATCTTACTTAGTATTGTTAAAGATCTTTTCCCAATCTGTTGGTTGCCATTTTGTCCTACTGACAGTATCCTTTGCTTTACAGAAGCTTTGCAATATTATGAGGTCACATTTGTCAATTTTGCTCCTGGAGCCATTGGTGTTCTATTCAGGAAAATTTCCCCTATGCCCAAGTATTCGAGGCTCTTGCCCACCTTCTTAGTTTCAGTGTATCTGGTTTTATGTGGAGGTTGTTTATCCACTTGGATTAGATCTTTCTGTAAGGAGATAAGAATGGATAGATTTTCATTCTTCTACATGCTGACCTCCAATTTAACCAGCAGCATTTGTTGAAAATGCTGTCCTCTTTCCAATGAACAGTTTTAGATCATTTGTCAAAGATCAAATGACCATTGGTGTGTGGGTTCACTTCTGGATTCATCTCTGGAATCTACCTGCCTGTCTCTGTACCAATACCTTGCAGTTTTTATCACTATTGCTTTGTAATACAGCTTGAGGTCAGGGATAGTGATTCCCCCAGAGGTTCTTTTATTGTTGAGAATAGTTCCAGCTATCTTGGGTTTTTTGTTACTCCAAATGAATTTACAAATTATTCTTTATATCTCCATGAAGAATTGATTTGGAATTTTGATGGGGATTGCATTGAATCTGTAGATTGCTTTTGGCAAGATGGCCATTTTTACTATATTAATCCTGCCAATCCTTGAGCATGAAAGATCTTTCCATCTTCTGAGATCCTCTATTTCTTTCTTCAGAGATTGAAGTTCTTGTCATACAGATCTTTCACATGCTTGGTTAGATTCACAACAAAGTATTTTATATTACTTGTGTTTATTGTGAAGGGTGTCATTTCCCTAATTTCTTTCTCAGCCTGTTTATCCTTTGAGTAGAGGAAGGCTACTGAGTTGTTTGAATTAATTTTATATCCAGTCACTTTGCTGAAGTTGTTTATCAGGTTTAAGAGTTCTCTGGTGGACGTTTTGGGGTCACTTAAAGTATACTATGATATCATCTGCAAATAGTGATATTTTGACTTCTTCCTTTCCTATTTGTATACATTTAACTTCCTTTTGTTGTCTAATTGCTCTGGCTAGGAATTCCAGTACTATATTAAATAGGTAGAAAGAGAGAGGGCAGCCTTGTTTAG
This sequence comes from Grammomys surdaster, assembly GCF_004785775.1. Taxonomy (NCBI): domain Eukaryota; kingdom Metazoa; phylum Chordata; class Mammalia; order Rodentia; family Muridae; genus Grammomys; species Grammomys surdaster. Next base: position 7,629,311 of record NW_021604565.1, read on the forward strand.
TCCCTGATTTTAGTAGAATTGTTTCAAGTTTCTATCCATTTAGTTTGATGTTGGCTACTGGTTTGCTGTATATTGCTTTTACTATGTTTATTTATGGGCCTTAAATTCTTGATCTTTCCAAGGCTTTTACAATGTAAGGATATTAAATTAAGTCAAATGCTTTTTCAGCATCTAGTGAGATGATCATGTGGTTTTTTTCTTTGAGTTTGTTTATATAGTGGATTACATTGATGGATTTTCGGATATTGAACCATCCCTGCATTCCTGGTATAAACCCTACTTGATTCATGATGGATGATTGTTTTGATGTGTTTTTGGATTCCGTTTGTGAGACTTTTATTGAGTATTTTTACATCAGTATTCATAATGGAGATTGGTCTGAAGTTTTCTTCCTTTGTTGTGTCTTTGTGTAGTTTAATTATAAGTGTAATTGTGGCACCATAGAACAAATGGGTAGTGTTCCTTCTGTTTCTATTTTGTGGAACAGTTTGAAGAGAATTGGAATTAGGTCTTCCTTGAAGGTCAGATAGAATTTGCACTAAAACCATCTGGTCCTGGGCTTTTTTTGGTGAAGAGACTTTTAATGACTGCTGCTAATTCTTTCGGGGTTATGGGACTGTTTAGATGGTTTATCTGCTCATAATTTAAATTTGGTTCCTGGTATCTGTCTAGAAAGTGGTACATTTCATCCTGATTTTTCAGTTTTGTTGAGTATCTGCTTTTGTAGTGGGATCTGCTGATTGTTTTTAATTTTCTCAGTTTCTGTTGTTAAATCTCTCTTTTCAGTTCTGATTTTATTAGTTTGAATACTATCTCTGTACCCTCTGGGTAGTCTGGCTAGGGGTTTATCTATCTTACTGATTTTCTCAAAGAACAAGCCCCTGGTTTTGTTGTTACTTTGTATAGTTCTTTTTGTTTCTACTTGTCTGGTTTCAGTCCTGAGTTTCATTATTGCCTGCCTTCTCCTCCTCTTGGCTGTATTTGCTTCTTTTTGTTCTAGAACTTTCAGGTGTGCTGTCAAGTTGCTAGTGTATCCCCTCTCCAGTCTCTTTTTGTAGGCACTTAGAGCTATAAGTTTTCCTCTTAGCACTTCTTTCATTGTGTCCCATAAGTTTTGATATGAAGAGCCTTCATTTTCATTTAATTCTAAAAAGACTTTAATTCCTTTCTTTATTTCTTCCTGACCAAGTTATCATTGAGTAGAGCGTTGTTCAGTTTCCAAGTGTATGTGGGCTTTCCATTGTTTTTTTTTGGGGGGGTTGGTTTTTTCTTTCTTTCTTATTTTTAATTATTGAAGACCAGACTTAGTCCGTGGTGATGTGATAGGATGCAAGGAATTATTTCAGTCTTTTTGTATCAGTTGAGGATTGTTTTGTGACCTATTATAGGGTCTATTTTGGAGAAGATACAATGAGGTGCTGAGGAAAAAGGTATATTATTTTGTCTTAGGATGAAATATTCTATAGATATCTGTTAAATCCATTTGGTTCATAACTTCTGTTAGTTTCACTGTGTCTCTGTTCAGTTTCTGTTTCCATGATCTGTCCATTGCTGAGAGTAGGGTGTTGAAATCCCCCACTACTATTGTGTGGGTTAAAATGTGTGCTTTGAACTTTAGTAAAGTTTCTTATATGAATGTGGGTGCCCTTGTATTTGGAGCATAGATGTTCAGAATTGAGAGTTCATCTTAGTAGATTTTTTCTTTAATGAGTATGAATTGTCCTTCCTTATCTTTTTTGAGATTAGTTGATTGAAAGTAGATTTTATTTGGTATTAGAATGGTTATTCCAGCTTGTTTCTTGGGAACCATTTGCTTGGAAAATTGTTTTCGAGCCTTTTACTTTGAGTGTCTGTCTTTATCACTGAAGTGTGTTTCCTGTATGCAACAACATGCTGGGTCTTGTTTATATATCCAGTCTGTTAATCTACATCTTTTTATTGGGGAATTGAGTCCATTGATGTTCAGAGAGATATTAAGGAAAATGATTGTTGCTTCCTGTTATTTTTGTTATTAGAGATGAAATTATGTTTGTGTAGCTATCTTCTTTTTGGTTTGTTGGAGAATTACTGATGTCATGTTGTGCTTGCAGACAGAGGCTAGCATGGCTGTTCTCTGGATGAACCTAATTCAGGAGAGACTTGATGCCTCAGGGAAGGGAGTTGTTGGGGAAGAGGGTGTGAAGGGGAGGAGCACCCTGTCAGCAGCAAAGGGGGTACCAGAAGATGTACTGAAGAACTCTGGGAGGGGGGCTTGGAGGGGGAAAACTGTTGGGATGTATATAAATAAAATAGTTATAAAAATAGATTCTAAAAAATTATTTTAATTTTTTTCTGTGATGAATTTTACTGGAATACGATGGATATTTTATTAAATATCTACATTCCTTTTGGTAGCATGGTTTTATTCACAACATTAATTTGCCAATCCATAGGCACTCAATGTCTTTCCATATCCTAGTGTCTTTTTAAAGTTCTGACTTCATTATTCTTACATTTTCATTAAAGTGGTCTCTCACTTCTTGAAAGATCAAAGAATTAGAAAATTTGAAGAACTCAAAAAATTAACTCCAGACATCTAAATAACCTTATTAAAAATGTGATACAGAGCTAAACAAAGAATTCTCAACTGAGGAAAATCGAATGGCTGAGAAGCACTTAAAGAAATGTTCAACATCCTTAGTCATCGGGGAAATGCACATCAAAACAACCCTGAGACTCCACCTCACACCAGTGAGAATGGCTAAGATCAAAAACTCAGGTTATCGCAGATGCTGTTGAGGATGTGGAGAAAGAGGAACACTCTTCCATTGAGTGGGATCATAAGCTGGTATAACCACTCTGGAAATCAGTCTGGTTATTCCTCAGAAAATTGGACATAGTATTACCTGAGGACCCAGCTATACCAATCCTGGGCATATATCCAGAAGATGCTCCAACATATAACAAGGACACATGCTCTACTATGTTCATAGCAACCTTATTTATAATAGCCAGAAGGTGCAAAAAAAAAAAAAAGATGTCCTTCAACAGAGGAATGGATACAAAAATTGTGGTACATTTATACAATAGAGTATTACTCAGCTATTTAAAACAATGAGCTCATGAAATTCTTAGGCAAATGGATGGAACTAGAAAATATCATCCTGAGTGAGGTAACCCAATCACAAAAGAACACAAATAGTATGCACTCAATGATAAGTGGATATTAGCTCAAGAGCTCACAATACCCAAGATACAACTCACAGGTCACATGAAGCTCATGAAGAAGGAAGACCAAAGTGTGGGTGCCTCATTCCTTCTTAGAAGGAGTAACAAAATACTAATGGGAGCAAATATGGTGACAACGTGTGAGACACAAACTGAAGGAGAGGCCGTCTGAAGATTGTTCTACCTGTGTATCCATCCCATCTGCAGTCACTAAAGTCAGATGCTGATGTAGATGCCAGAAAGTGCAATCTGACAGGAGCCTGATATAGCTATCTCCTTAGAGGTCTGCCAGAGCCACAGAGGCAGATGTTCACAGGTAACCATTGAATTGATCATGTGGTTCCCAATGGAGGAGTTAGAGAGAAGACTGAAGGAGCTTTAAAGGTTTGATGCCCTATGGGGAGAGCAACAATACCAACCAACCAGAGCTCCCAGGGTCTAAACCATCAGCCTGGGAGTACATAGGGAGGGACCCATGGCTCGAGCTATATATGTACGGAAGGATGGCTTTGCTGAGCAGAGGTGGGAGAGGAGGTCCTTGGTCCTTTGAAGGGTGGATGCCCTAGTTTGGGATAGTTCAAGGGCAGGGAGGTGAGAGTGGATGGTTTCTGGGGGCACATCCTCATAGAAGCAGGAATAGTTCGGGGGTGGGATAGGGAGTTCTGAGTCCGGGGTGAATGTGGAAAGGGGTTAACATTTGAAATGTAAATAAAATATCCTATAAAAATGTTTCAAAAAATAAAAACAGTTTGTAAAGACATTGCAAGCCAAGCTGGATTGTTTCTTTTGCTTATCTTATACATGACTTTTGTTTGTCTATTGGAGAGTTAATGATTTTCAGTACATTGATGTTTTATATTGCTAAGTATTTATAATATCTAAATTTGTTTTGGTTAATCTTTAAATCTGTTATGGATAGGTTTATATCTTATTTCCCATTTACATCCTTTTCATATTTTTATCCTGTTCTATTCCTAAATCTAAAATTTCAAGCATTATATTTAGTAAGAGCATTGGGAATGATCATCCTTATCTCTTTGCTGACTTAGATGAAATGCTTTAATAATTTTGTCTTTTAGCATAATGTTGCCTATAGGATTATTACATGTGCCATTTATTATGTTGAATAACAGTCTTCTTAATCTTACATATTTGCATCCATTTATGATCACTAAACCTTGTTGACATATACTCTAGGTGTATATAGCAATTTAAATGCCTGCCATAAATTATGTGTATATTATATATACAAATCTATTTCCCAATGTATTTTGTAAATAATCCAAATTAGTAGTTTAGTAACATGTTTTATCATAACAGAATCTTGAATGTTGACAAATTCCTTCCTTGAATCTCAATGAGGTTTACTTGCTGTCTGTCCTTGTAATATAATACATTTATTGATTTAACCATGCTGAACATCCTTGTTTTCATCAAAGAGACCTCAAGGGCTGTGGTCAATAGTCTACTAATATGTTATTAATTTTACTTGCAATGCAATATCAAAAATTTTGTATCTTCTTTTATCAGACATCTTGTTTTATAATTTTCTTTTATTTTTGTGCTTTTATTCAAGATATTGTCAGGATAATACCGAATTCATATATGAGTTTAATAGTATTCCTTCATGTTCTGTTTTATAGAATAATTTATTGATGAGAATGAGGTGTTAAAGTTACTCACTGATATTTTGTTCATGACTCTTTGTATTTTATTCTGTTTTTGTTTTGTTTTTTTATAACATTGTGCATGCCTGTGTTCACTGCATAAATATGTTTATATAGTTATGGCTATAATTATGGCAATAGCTTCTTATATTGTTCCTTTGATTAGTATGAAGTAGCATTTACCTTATTAATTTTGGTTTGAAATAGTTTTTGTCAAAAAATAATAACACATGCTCATAGTCATCTACTTTCTAGTTCCACTTCCTTGGAATATCCTTTTCTACCCTTTCATTCTACTGTTAGGCTTTTCTTTTATGATAATTTTTTCTGTTCCGTATCTTTGAATTGTAGAATTATAAGTATTAAGACAGAGTATTGTTATTGAAAGAAATACATCAATTGCTGTCATTTTGTTCCTTTGTGGTGTTTGATATTTTCTTAAACTTTCTTGTCTGGGTCACTTTTCTGTCCTAGTCCATGCATTCTGTCCTTTTCTGTGAGCCCCAAGACATGTTAAATTTTCACTTCAATGAGTAGGATTCTTCAAATATGTTTTACAGTGTCAGATAGTTGTCAACAATTTTCTTTAGTTTATGTTCATAAATAGAAAGTTTTTCTCTCTCCTACAACTATGAAGGATAGCTTTGCAAGATATAGACATCTGAACTGGAAGGCATTGTTTTTCAGAATGTGAAATGCCTTATTCCACAATTTTTTGACTTGCAGTGATTATATATGGAAATTTGTTGTTTCATGATGAGCTTTCCCTAATATATGACTTAGTGTTTCACTTCTCTAGCCTTTAATATTCTTCCTTTGTGCTGGATTCTTTCTTTTGAACTATAATATAATATGGGGCAGTTATTTTCTCCTGGTGTCAGTTTGATGTTTTGTAACAGAATAGCCTTTTCCTTTCTGAGATTTTAAATTTTTTTCTATGATTGTATTGATTTCTTCTATGTCCATGATTCATAATTGATAGTTAAGTGGTGTCTGATAGGGTTTTCTTGTTTGTATTTTATTATTATCTCATTATCATTGTCTGATCAAATTTATTTACTTCTGTTTTTCAAGCTCTGTTATTCTGTCTTCTGCCTTATTGATTCTATCGGTCAAGCTTTTCTCTTATACTTATTATTTCCTGATATTTTATCTTAGTTTCTTATAAATTAACCTTATTTTTCAGTATTGTATCTTTTCAGTATTGTATATGATTTTCATATTCTATATTGACTTCCTTCTTTTATTTAGCTGAACTTTTTATTCTTTTTTAATTCATTCATTAGTTTACTGTGTGTGAACTTGGATGTAAGCAGGCAATTGATTGTGGTTTTTGATTTCACTGGACAAACTCATAGTCATTCTTTAGGAGTCTAATTCTCCTACGAATGATACGCTAGACTTAAATAGTATGTAAACTCAAAGAGTGTTTTATTCTGCAGGAGTCCAGTATGCTGGGATCTCTCACCACCAGAATAGAAAGACAGCTAAATGAGCTTGCAGCCCTCATTTAAAGTACATTAGAGGATTCTGGGTAGGTGACTTATATCTTACTCTATCTTTAGGGATAGTCCATTAACTGGGTATGGGGGCTGGAAACTAAGGTCTGAAAATGGTTGCTGAAGAAGTAGCTGAGGAAGTCTGGAAACTGTTGATGACCCATTGTCCTTGCCTCAGGCCAGGGTCTAGGGCAGCTTCTGAGGGCAGAGCAGTTTCTGACTACCTGAGCCTGGAATTTCTTTATAGTAAATGACATGCCTATGCTTACTTGAACTTGATTAGTTTTTTAGGCCTAGTCTCCCAAACAGCTAATTTGAAGCCTGTCACGGAGTCAGCCTAGCCTTCTCACTAACATATACACTGATGTGACTGGAGTAATTCTTACAAGTGTACACCCCTAAGAGAAGAGCTACAGGTAGTAAAAGGTTTCTGAGAGATCAAAAAGTCAGTATTGTCCAAGGATGAGGCCACTGATGGGCTAGAAAGAAATTGGATGGAAGAAAACTCTAGGAAGATTGATATAATTATTACCCTCATAAATGAAATTCTCAAAAAAGTGTTTTAAAAATTTTACCCATTTTCTTTATTAAACTTGGGAAAAAAGAGAAGGAAAGAGTATATTAAGATGTTAATTTCTAAATATAGGAATAAAAAAAAATAATAAGAACAAGGCTAGCAATTACTACCAGCATTGGGGGAAAGTATGAAAGAAAAATAAACAGAATGGTATACAGTAAGGATGAAGGCAGGAGAAAATAAAGATCCACCTAGTGGTATAATTCAAAGAGAAAGAGGTAAAGAAATGCAATATGACAACCTAAAATACCAACAGCATTCAGAAGACTGACCAGAGCCCATTAGGCCATGCTATGCACTTTAGAGAAAGTCTGCCTACAAAAGAAAAACAAAACAACAAAAATCTAGAGTGTGGGAGTAGTAAGCCAGATCATTAAGATATTAGAATCAGTTACTGAATAAAGAGCAATGGTGTGGTTGTCGCTTGATGCCTGTCACATGGGTAGGAATTTGGTCTGTTTCTACATAGTCCTTCTGCAATCCCTCATACAAAGACAGTCACTGTAGAGTCACTTGTATGGGCACAATGCAGTCAGTCCCTATACTATCTTGTTTTACCTTTGCTGACTATCTGGGTTTGGATATTCTTTGGGGACCAGTATCTTTGGAATAGATTATTTCTTGTAGTCTTTCTATTCTTTGACTAATAAGCAGGATTGGTTCATAAGAGAGGAAGTTTGTATTATAATTCCCATGTGTTTATTAATCTCTGCATAAGTAGTAAAAAATTAAGTTTTTCTCCATAAAATGAGCCAATAAGGTGATAAAACAAACAAACAAACAAACAAACAAACAAAAAAGAAGTAGAAGTCACTGCAACCCATGTTTCTTGTAGAACAAACATCGTCCTTCATTAAGTTTCACGGTATCACTTAATCATGCTAGGTACAGAAAGTAATGGGAGAAACACTAGCACGGAATATTATTTTGATTGCAATGTTCTATTATTTTAACCATGGATACTCAGCAGCTATAGGATATACATACATCAAGTCCACATTTTAACTTACATTGCAAGATCTCTGATTATGTTCACCTCAAAGGCTTCATTTTCCCCAAAAGACTCCAATGAAAGAGTTCTTTCTGTTTTTTCAACCATTAGCATGGTTTCTTCAATCTTACTTTCTTCCGTGTCCAAGTTTGACCTTTTTGTTATTGTCATATATATAAACACACTTTCCAGATTAATCATCTCTGTCCCCAGCCACTGAATGATATGACTCCTTTGATCTACAGCCTCATTATATATATATATATATATATATATATATATATATATATATGAATATATATGTATATATGTGAATATATGTATATATGTGAAAATATGTATATATGTATGTATATGTGTGTATGTGTGTATAATGTGTATGTATACATATATACATATATATGTGTGTGTGTACATATATATATATATATATATATGAACAATAAAACTTTAAAACTTGTTAGAGTACTAACTGGTTATTTTGTATTCATGACCTTTACTTTGGTAATATATATTAATAATACATCTTAGTATGTTATAATACATTAATGCTATTAATGTATAATATGTTATTATTCAAACAGGTATATATACATATATGTATACATATGCTATATAATATTATATATATATATAAATATACACACATACATATATATATATATATATATATATATATATATATATATATATATATGTTTTTTATATTCTGTCCAAATGTGCTCTTGTCCCAAAGCTAAAGCTAAAGTAGGGAAGAGGCTAGAATTCAAATCAGTGGTAGAGTGATTCGTTTAGTCACATAATTTGACAAAATATATTCTGAAAATTTACCATTTATAAAATAGAAAAATAAAAAAAATTCATAAAATTATATAATGAGCCAATAAACCAAACATAAAAAAGATATATCACTAATATCTACAAAGATATGTTATTTAATTTTTGAGAAATTTTCAAAAATATATCAATTTTTAGTTGACATATATAAAGAATTAAATACCAGTCACATATTTTCCAACTTGGTTCTCTTACAATACATGAGATATTATATCAGTTAAGGCATTTTTGAGAATACAGTCACATCTAACCAACCTTGCTGTGTAAAAAAATATAATCTCATACAAGGCATTTCTTAGTTTGTCAGCCTTAGAAATTTGTACTTTATGCAAGCTCTATATCAATTCTTACCACCTATGAATCACCAAATCAAATATAATTTTCCAGGTTCTTAAAATACTATTTTACTTTATTTCTCTCTCCCTTGTTTCTTTTGCCCTTTCACCCATCTACACCCACACACACACACACACACACACAAACACACACACAAACACACACACACAAGAGAAGAGAAACAGAAACAGAGACAGACAGAGACAGAAACAAAGAATTTTTAAAAATATATGTATATGTAACATGAAGGAATCTGCCCATATAACAGATATTTTCATTGTAGGTGTTAAGAAAAGATTATCATAGGAGTCGGGGCATCTCTGAATTTTTGGCTTCCTTTTGAGACTTTTTTCTCCTACTGGGTTGCTTCATCCAGCCTTGATATGAGGGTTTGTGCCTAATCTTATCACATCTTGTTTTGCTGTTTTCTCTTGATATCCTTGGGAGGCCTACAAGTTTCTAAAGGAAAACTGATGAACAGTGGATGTGGGAAAAAGAGGAGCTGTGGGAAGGACTGGCCAGAATGGATGGACAGGAGGCCGTAGTTGTAGTTTATTGTATCAGAATAGAATAATTAAAAAGGAAAAAAAAGTGACTTGGTGTGGAAAGTTAAAAAAAAAGAAAGGGCCATCATTTTCACTCAAATTTTAGTCAAAGAAAGTCAACAGTTTCACATCCCTCTGATTTTCATGGTACTTATTATTCAAGAAACATGTGAACTACAGAGACAGTAAATAAAGTTTTCTATAGGTAAATTAATTCAACTGTGGACATGTTTTCTTTTTGTTTGGGTTAGGTATTGTTTGAGTTTTTCTCCCAAGGGTACATGTGTTGGGGAGTTGGTCCTCGCGGTAATAAAGTTAAACAGCAGTGACAGCATTTAGAAGGCACTAATTACAATTAAGTAAGGCGTTGAATAACTTCCTTGGGAAGAAATTAATGCAGAATGTGGGGATCAGACCCTGGTGAGTACCTACTGGGAATTGGTTTTAAGATCAGTCAGTCTGTTCCCCATTTTTTCTTTGGTTACCTGGGTGCCACGTGATCTCTCCTTACATAGTCTCCTTTCCTAAAGCTTATAGGAGCAGGGTCAAAAGTTGGTAACATGTTGTAAGCTAATTAAGTCTCTTTTAAAAAGATATTGAGTTTCATCTATTTTATTTTAGCAATATACCATGTATCGATTAACAACATGTTCAAAAACAGTTACAAGTTAACACTAAGTATATTTATGCGTTTGTACATATATCTTTATAATTATTTATTTAGACATATAGATTCACATATATTTTATCTATCTATATTTATCTATCTCCATTTCTAAATTTTTTCAAAATATCACTTTAAAATTTTTATATAATTACTTATCCATATGAAATAAAATATCCCTGTTATCAGCTTTAAGTAAACAGAAATATTTATTTAAAACTAGGAAGATTAGTCTTTATCCCTCCTCATGAAGTTTGCTTTTTGTGATGAGTCCATAATTTATAATAAAATCATGTACTAGGTCCAAGCCATCTATGATGGCCACAACTGTACCTTCTCTGAGCCCTCTCTGCTGTGCTGAATGGCCTGCTGGTTTTGAGGGGTGTCTCAGATAGATTCTTGCTAATGCTTAAGAACTATCTCTCAAACTTGAGCCTTATCTCTAATGAATGTCTGCTCCCCAACAGAGCTAAGAGCCCAGGGAGAACCAAACCTCTTGATCCTTACTTTATGGACATCTACTTACTGGATCTCAGGGTTAGGAGCTCTGTGATATAGTTTCTCTGGTGTTGTACTCTCTCCAGGAACCTAGGGTTCAAACATCCCCTGCAGTCAATAACTGCTATGGTGATAGCTGGCCTCAAGCTGGTTTGCCTGCTCCATACCTCAGGTATACGAACTCCTGTAAGTCTGGACTTGAAACTTTGCTGATCTAAAACCCCAGTGTCTCTTGTCTCCCCCAACTGGCAGTCTATCTTTAATTGGGTGTTTTTTCAACACCTTGTCTCACACTTTACCTTGGCCTCTTTATGTGTGTCAAGGCAAAACCCAAAGACAATTACCTTATTTCTACTCCCTTTCTAAAGTGCTAACTATAATGTTGTTAATTCCTGCATTAAGAACAGGAGATGTGACTTCCGGTTTGGGACCGAGCCTAGAGCAGGTCGCAGGCAGCAGCTCCGTACCCAACCGCAGAAAACCAAGAAAAACAGGGACTCCCAGGAGCTTGAACTCACGCAGCATCCCAGGTAAGGAAAAAGCAGCACTCACCCCAAACAGGGAGCAACAGGGACCCACTGGGACCCAGGAATTCGCTCCTGGCCTGGAGCGGGCTCCAGCCCGAGCACTCGCGGATCCCGGGAGGCAGCTCTGCACCCAATCTCGCAGACTCCAGAGGAAGCGGGGCTCGCAGGACCTCTGTGCCAAGCAGGGTCGTGGGCTAGGAGGTGGCAGTGCTTGCCCCCAAACAGGGAGTGGCTAGGACCCACTGGGACCCAGAAGTTCACTCCAGGGCCCGGAGCGTGGGTTCCATCCGGTCTGTGCCAGAGCAGATCCCGGGAGTCAGCTCTGCACCCAATCTCACAGAACCTAGAGGGAGCAGGGCTCTCCGTGGCTCAAGCTAGCTCAAGCAGTTTCTTAGGCTAGGAGGTGGCAGTGCTCGCCCCCAATCAGGGAGCAACTGGGACCCACTGGGACCCACTGGGACTCATTGGGATCCAGGAATCCTCTCCTGACCCGGAGCCCCGGCACCTTCCGGTTTCCACCTGAGCACCGAGCACATCTTGGGCCTCATCTCTAACTCAAGCAGCAAAACCCATCCCAAACAGTTCTGACACAACCTAGATAATAGGAAAGACAGGCCCCAGTCAGAGACAGCTCTGATAGCACAAAGGTGATCCAGATGGCGAAAGGCAAGCGCAAGAACACAAGCACCAGCAACCCAAGGTACTTGCCATTATCAGAACCTAGTTCTCCCACATTAGAAAGTCCTGAACTCCCCATATCACCAGGAAAACAAGAACCAGATCTAAAATCATTTCTAATGATGATGCTAGAGGACTACAAGAAGGAAGTAAATAACACTATCAAAAAACTTGAGGAGAACACAGGAAAACAGGATGAAGTCCTTAAAGAAACACAAAAATCCTTTAAAGAATTACAAGAAAACACAAACAAACAGATGAAGGAATTGAACAAAACCATCCAGGACATAAAAATGGAAGTGGAAACAATAAAGAAATCACAAAGGGAGACTATCCTGGAGATAGAAAACCTAAAAAAGAAATCAGGAGTCATAGACACAAGCATCACCAACAGAATACAAGAGATAGAAGAAAGAATCTCAGGTGCAGAAGATACCTTAGAAAATATTGACACAACT
>NW_021604565.1:7641804-7642013 GCF_004785775.1 Grammomys surdaster
TACTTAAGTGACCCCAAAACTTCCACCAGAGAACTCCTAAACCTGATAAACAACTTTAGCAAAGTGGCTGGATATAAAATTAGCTCAAGCAAATCAGTAGCCTTCCTCTACTCAAAAGATAAACTGGCTGAGAAAGAAATTATGGAAATGACACCCTTCAAAATAGTCACAGATAATATAAAATACCTTGGTGTGAACCTAACCAAGCA
>NW_021604565.1:7642023-7659639 GCF_004785775.1 Grammomys surdaster
AAATTGATCCATACTTATCTCCTTGTACAAAGCTCAATTCCAAGTGGATTAAGGACCTCCACCTAAAACCAGCCACACTGAAACTAATAGAAGAGAAACTGGGAAAAAGCCTGGAATACATAGGCACAGGGAAAAAGTTCCTGAACAGAACGCCAATGGCCTGTGCTCTAAGACCAAAAATTGACAAATGGGAACTCATAAAGCTGCAAAGCTTCTGTAAAGCAAAGGACACAGTCAATAGGACAGAGCGGCAACCAACAGATTGGGAAAAGATCTTCACCAACCCTACATCTGATAAAGGGCTAATATCCAAGGTATACAAAGAACTGAAGAAATTAGACTCTAGACAATCAAAGAACCCTATTAAAAAATGGAGCACAGACCTGAACAAAGAATTCTCAACTGAGGAAGCTGGAATGGTTGAGAAGCACCTAAAGAAGTGTTCAGCATCCCTAGTCATCAGGGAAATGCAAATGAAAACAACACTGAGATTCCACCTCACACCAGTCAGAATGGCTAAGATCAAAAACACAGGTGACAGTACATGTTGGCGAGGATGTGGAGAAAGAGGAACACTCCTCCACTGTTGGTGGGATTGTAAACTGGTACAACCACTATGGAAGGCAGTCTGGCGGTATCTCAGAAAATTGAACATAGCGTTACCTAGGGACCCAGCTATACCACTCCTGGGCATATACCCAAAAGACGTTTCAACATACAACAGGGACACATGCTCCACCATGTTCATAGCAGCCTTATTTATAATAGCCAGAAGTTGGAAAGAACCAAGATGCCCTTCAACAGAAGAATGGATGCAGAAAATGTGGTACATTTATACAATGGAGTACTACTCAGCTATTAAAAACAATCAGTTCACAAAATTCCTAGGCAAATGGATGGAGCTGGAAAATATCATCTTGAGTGAGATGACCCATTCTCAAAGGAACATACATGGTATGCACTCACTGATAAGTGGATATTAGCCCAAAAGCTCACAATTTCTAAGAATCTTCATATAGACCACATAAAACTCACATAGAAGAAGGAAGACCAAAGTATGAATGCGTTGGTCCTTTTTAGAAGGAGCATCAAAAGTTTCAACCAGAACTCCCAAAGTCTAAACCACCAACCAGAGAGCACAAAGGGAGGGACTCATGCACCTGTATAGGGAATTGAGGGTGACCTTGTTAGACTCCAGTGAAAGTGGAGGGCCAAGGTCCCCAAAAGTTTGGATCCCCTACTGTGTTGGAATTCGAGAGCAGGGAGATAGGACTGGGAGGATGTTTGGAGCACACCATCACAAAAATTAGGTGGAAGGGGTAGGGGATAAGGGATTTGGGGGGAGAATGAGAAAGGAGACAACATTGAAAGGTAAATACGTATAATACCCAATAAAAACCCCACACAGATAAAGGATTTAAAAAAAAGGGAGTCTATTTATTTTAAATTAATTTCAAAAGTTTCTAGGAGATGCAAATTGGCTAAGATACTATTTTAAGCTCTCCACAAAAGAATTTAAATCTCTGTTCAATATTCTCAAGAGAGAGGTAAACCCTAACTTCCTCAACAGTTAATTGACAAAAGAGAGGTAATCTCACAAAAAGTAGAAAAAGCTATTTCTAATCGATATATCATATAGTCTGATTAATTGTCAGTGGAGCTATAAAAGTCCTTTGACAAAAGATTATTAATATAGATTTATATATCCTTAAATAAGGCCTTCATGACTCTCTGAGTGTGGAAGGAGCAACTGTTGGCGCTTCTGCCCGGATTTTACAAGAACTCTGAAAAATTGGCTTTAAAAACAAAAGAGGGGGAACAGTACCCCCTCAGAAGGAGTCCCCCTGAAATACTCTCCATCATGCCTTGTTCACTTTTCTCTCTCTAAAGCTGAAAGCTCATGGCAAATCTCTTGCTGACCATGTTGGTGACCTCGGGCACCACCAAGACCAACAAAACTTTGCCACAGATATGGGGAAGGACCCTCATACCCATAAAGGGAATGCCCCAGTCCCAGTTCCCTTATGGAGCCGAGGACTGATATGCCTGCCCAATACCACAGAAGGCACAGCTAACCGGCTACCACAAATATTAATGAAAAAAAATAGATACCCTCACAAAGCCAGGCCCAATCATAAATACGATGAATAACAATTTACATCCAGGGAAGAGAAATCTCCCTGAGAATCCCCTTCTTTTCTCTTTCCAGGTAAAATTGAATCACCCGTGATGCCTGCTATTAGAAGTTCTAACCCAGATGGACCAGAAGCCAGGAGCCTCACCCTTACCCTCACCCCCTACCTTTTCCCACCTGCACAAGGTCCCCTGAAGCTGGGCAACTGCAAGATCCTGCTTGGCAACTGCAGATAGACTCAAAGCAGTGTACCATATCATCTGAAGAATAGCAGGGAGACCATAACTCAAGCAGTGTACCATATCTTCTGAAGAATAGCAGGTTGCAGTCCTCCTCGCCCCCACGAATAACCAGAACCCGCCGGTCGGGTCAAGTGGCACCCAGACGTGGGGCTCGAGGCACGGACCCATCCGGACGAACCCTCATTGAGAGGATGTGCGCACGACATCAAGATTGAGCAAGACAGAGATCATCGCCCGTGACCTGTCGTCCATGGAACCAGGTTGATGCTGCCATCAAGAAGGCAGTTGAAGTTCATTACCATCAGCTGAAAATTGCAGAGGATCCAGAAGTGACTCCGCAGGAGACTGACACAGCTGTCAGCTCCCCTGCCTCCCCCTACGGTCGACCCCTAGACTTCCACGCCCTCCAGAAGGGTTCCTGGTATGCCTGGCTTTGCCCTCATTTCTCTCGCTAGAGAGCTTGGCCTCTTGATCACCACAACAAAAATTGGCTTTTTCCTAAACCAAGGCCACCCTTGATATGGCCGCTAACATTGGGGAGCCTTCCTTTATGACAATATTACACCCCAAACTGACAAATGGTTGGTAACTTGAACATTTACAAGAGACTAGGATGGCTGTGAGTTAGCCCAATGACGGGATTATTGTAGGTCCACTTCCCAGGGGCCCACCCAATGCAGCCGAAAAGGAGTGCGTGGTGCTGGGAGTGGGTGCAGCCTACATGGCCTAAGACAGGGCTCTCACCCTCCTTTCACCCACATGAGAGTCCCTTGATGTTGCCCATCGTCGACAGCCTAAAGCCTTCGACCATCGATGTGACTTGTCTCACATCAGTGTTTTGGGGTTGTGAACTTGTCTAAGACCCCCCATAATTAGACATCCAAATTCAAAACTCACATAGTTGGGATTGAACATAAGACGCCTTCTCTAACTAAACAGAGAAGGGGGAGATGCCAGAAGCCAGGACCCTCGCCCTTACCCTTACCCCCTACCTTTCCCCACCTGCACAATGTCCTCTGAAGCTTGGCAGCTGCAAGATCCTGCTTAGCAACTGCAGATAGACTCAAAGCAGAGTACCATGTCTTCTTAAGAATAGCAGGGAGACCATAACTCAAGCAGTGTACCATATCTTCTGAAGAACTGCAGGTAGATCATAATTCAAGGCAGTGTACCATATAGACCATGACATGTTTCAAGGCACAGGCCAAGAAGATTTTGTACTTTTCCACCACCTGGACCCTCTTACCCCCTCCCCTTGTAAAACATGCTATAAAAAAGCATTTCATGTTCAAAAAAAAAAGAAATTAAAAAAAATAAAATATATACTTACAATATGAAAAAAAAAAAAGAACAGGAGATGTAAGATGCTATAGCATTTCCCCTTCAATCAGGAAATTCACTTACTTTATCAGTAAGAAAATATGATGCTGTCTAGTGTTCTCATAAAGAAATCTAACTATCTAGTTTATCCCTACAGCCTGTTTCAGTCCATATAAGAGCAGGACTTTAAGGAACTGGTTGTATAATAGGATACCAAGCTGACTACAATAAGGAGGAAAAAGTTGACAATGAGGAAAATGAGCTACACCCTGGGATGTGTTGATTTTAGTGTAATCTATTCTGAGTTTCACCATTAGTTGAATAAGCATTTTTAAAGGTTTAATCTTCAACTTCAAAAAATAGCACATTTGCATATAATATTGGTCTTTTGTTTGAGCTTGTTGCTTTTATATATTTTTAATTTTTATAATTACTTCAATTATTCTTGATAGGATAATTTATTTAAGTTTTTTGTTTTAAATCCAGAATAGTAAGTAATAGTAAGTAATTGTATTTAAATCTAAGTGGTCAATGTATGCCAGATATGTTGTCCCTGCTGAAAAAAATAAAACAAACAAATAAAAAACTCAAACTTTCAGTCTTCTCACCTGAACAATAAATAAATGTGAGATAAACTTTTTAAATTAAATTATTTATTTATTTACATTCCAAGGGTTGTTCCCCTTCTTAGTCCCTTCACCATTTACTTCTGAAAGGGTATACTCCATCCACCCATCCACTCACCTATCTACTTACTCTTACGCACATGCCCCTATAGAAAGAGGCAGAGGAGTATATGACAGTAGAAAGTTTGGGGCTCTTGGAAGCAGACTGCTTGAGAGCAGGCCATTTCATGAACCATTGACTCCTAAGTAGCTGTATTGTGAGATGCCCAGAAATTATCTGTATAGCTGGTACTTTAGGTATAAGACAAGAAACATCACACTCATTGACATGGCATTAACAGGGTCAATGTGCGTGTGAGTATCAAATCAATCCAACACAGGACAGCAAAACAAGCACATCCATGAAATAAGACTTATTATACCCTTATTAACAATCTTCATGGGACACTACGCTAGTCAGTTGTTACTCATGGTTATAATCCAGTAAGACTGGCATGACATTATGATTGTTCTGTGTGGATAGTACAGCAGATGTACCTTCTATTATCTTAGATTAATATTTTGCTACCTTCTTAAAATGATCAGAAGTGTCTCATGTGTTCTATTACCCTAAAGTTGTTTAAATGGATTTAGAATCATAATAGTTCTATCATATCTGCAGTTTTGATTTCCATTTTTGAACTTCTTTAGAACATTGTCTGAGAATTTTGAATAGAAGCTTCTAGAAATATGCAACTCATGTTTAAGTGGTTGTCTTTCTGTGCACTATGATGAAAGTTCATGATGCCTCTATCAATTCTTAGCACGAAATGTACCACCACAATGTCCAGAAGCGCCACACATACTTAGTGCACCTTCTGAAACGTTGATACCCTTTGATTATGAAAAGACAAAGATGATTTTGCAATATGTGTATATGCAAAGTAACATTTATGTTTCTTTATGTTTGAATAAATTTAACTGTGCATACCAACCGGGTTTTTATTACCTATTCATCGTTAATAATTATTTCTGATTACATTTCCTACTATACTTAATAAAGCAACATTAAAAATGAATGAAGAAGAATACCAACAGTGTAAATACCAACTGTATAAAGCTTACTCATGAAATAAAAGAGCGATTAGCCTTTCATATCACTCATTCACTCATATTGAGAAGTCTCTGTTCAGAGCTGTATCCTGCTGTTTTACTAAGTTGTTGGTTTTCTTGGTGTTTAGTAGGTTTGTTTTGTTCTTATTGCTGCTGTTTTTAGGTTTTGCTCTTGTTTGTGTATTCTTAAATATTATTCTGCTTTCAGGTGTACAGCTTGCAAAGATGTTCTACCACTCTGTAGATGCCCTCTTAGCTTGATTGACCAAGACTTCTGTTATACTGTAACTTTTGATTTTATGAGGTGCCCCTTGTCAACTGTTGGCCTTATTTTCTGAAGAGCCAGTTTCCAACTCAAAAAGTTCTTTTTTATTTCTTATTTTGCAGCACATTCCCTAACTTTGCTTCTAACAGTTTCAGGCTTTTGGGATTACACTTAGGTCTTTACTCCTTTTGGACTTGATTTTTATGCAGACTGACAAACAAAGATTTAACTTTGTTCTCTGAATTTCTAAACACAAACCTATACAACATAAATTTTCCTCTTAGGGCCTTTCTCTCTGCATCTAAAAGGTTCTGAAATTCTTTAGTTTCATTTTCACTTAATTATAGGAATTAATTTTAAATATTTTTCAAACTTTCTTCAACAATCTATTGTGTATTTCACAGTATATTATTGCATTCAAAAGTGTTGATTCATTTCTTGGTTTTAATTTTATTTTTTGAACTTTGTACATGGTAGTCTGATAAGATTCAGAAGATTAAGATCTTTGTCTACTTTTTAATTTTGATTTTTGGTACACAATATGATCAATTTCAGAGCATGTTCTATGTGTTACTAAGAAAAATGTTTCTTAGTGTTTTCTTGTCTATTGAATGGAATGTTCTATATTTAACTGTTAAACTCAGCTGGATTTGGTATGATTAGTTTTGAGGTATCCATCACTCAATTTTATTGTGGAAATCATATTTATATTTGTTAATGGAGGATTGGAGTGCCCCACTATTATTGTTCTGGAGATTCTATGCCATTTTATGGCTTTAATCATTTATTATATGAAGTTTAGTGCCAGAGTATTTAGTTGCATATTCACAGTAGTTACATCCTCTATATAAATTGTTTCTTCTGCCCATTCTCAGAGTCCAACTTTATCTGCTCTGACTAGTTTTCATTTCAATTCTACTTCATTTGATATGCACAGGGCTATATGGAAATTCCTTTTACTTGCTTGGTAGATTGGTTTCCCATGTTTTATTACCTAAGTGTAGATGTCTTTCTAAGTTATGGTAGTTTCTTGGAAACATCAGCTGGAAAGTCCTTGTATTTTAATAGAGCTAATTGCTCATAAACTCTTTTTTGAATTGTTTTTAGTAAATGTTTTCTTTATTTACATTTCAAATATTATCCCCTTTCAGGGTTTCCCATCTAAAAAACCCCTACCCAATACCCGCTCCACCTGTTCACCAACCAACTCCTGCTTCCTCGTCCTGACATTTCCCTACACCATGATGTCTAGCCTTCACAGGACCCCTCCTCCCACTGATTCCCAGAAGACAATCCTCTCCTACATATGTGACTAGAGCCATGGGTCTCTCCATGTGTACTCTTTGGCTGCTTGGTGGTTTAGTCCCTGGGAGCTCTGTGGGTTCTGATTGGTTCATAGTGTGGTTCTTCTTATGGGGCTGCAAACTCCTTCAACTCCTTTGATACTTTCTCTAACTCCTCCACTAGGGGCCCTGGGCTCAGTCCAGTGGTTGGTTGCTAGCATCCACCTCAGTATTTGTCAGGATCTGGAAGAACCACTCAGGAGACAGCTATTTCAGGCTCCTGTCAGTAACACTTATTGGCATTCACAATAGTGTCTGAGTTTGGTAACTGTATATGGTATGGATTCTCAGGTGGAACAGTCTCTGGATGGTCTTTCCTTTAGTTTCTGCTCTACACTTTGCCTCTGTATCTCCTCCCATGAGTAATTTTGTTCCCCCTTCTTAAGAAGGACTCAAGTATCCACACTTTGGTCTTCCATCTTCTTGAGCTTCATGTGGTCTGTGAATTGTATCTTCTGAGTTTTGGGGCTAATATCCACTTATCAGTGAGTGCCTTCTACTTGTGTTCTTTTGTGATTGGGTTACCTCACTCAGGATGATATTTTCTAGTTCCATCTATTTGCCTAAGAATTTCATGAAGTCATTGTTTTTAATGGGTGAGTAGTACTCCATTGTGCAAATGTACCACATTTTCTGTACCTATTCCTATATTGAAGGACATCTGAGTTTTTCCAGCTTCTGGCTATTATAAATAAATCTGCTATGAACATAGTGTAGCATATGTCCTTGTTATATTTTTGAGCGTATTTTGAGTGTATGCTCAGGAGTGGTATTAGTGGGTCCTCAGGTAATTCTATGTCCAGTTTTCTAAGGAACCACCAGACTGCTTTCCAAAGTGATTATACCAGGTTACAAACACATCAATAATGGAGGAGTTGTTCTTTCTCCACATCCTCATCAGCATTTGCTGTCACCTGAGTTTTTGCTCTTAGCCATTCTAACTGGTGTGTGGTGAAATCTCAGTGTTGTTTTGATTTGCATTTCCCTAATGACTAATGATATTGAACATTTGTTTAGGTGCTTCTCAGCCATTTGGTATTCCTCATTTGAGAATACTTTGTTTAGCTCTGTACCCCATTTTTAATAGGGTTTTGGTTCTCTGGAGTCTAACTTCTTAAGTTCTTTGTATATATTGGATATTGGCCCTCTATCAGATGTAGGGTTGGTAAAGATCTTTTTCCAATCTGTTGTTTTCCATTTTGTCTTATTGACAGTGTCCTTTGCCTTACAGAAGTTTTGCAATTTTATGAGGTCGATTTGTTGATTCTTGATGTTAGAACAGAAGTTATTGGTGTCCTGTTCAGGAAATTTTTCCCTGTGCTGATGTGCACAAGGATCTTCCCCACTTTCTCTTCTATTAGTTTCAGTGAATTTCATTTTATGTGGAGATCTGTGATCGACTTGGACTTTACTATTGTAAAGGGAGATAAGAATGGATCGATTTCCTTTCTTATACATGCTGACCTCTAGATAAGCCAGCACCATTGGTTGAAAATGCTGTCTTTTTCCACTGGATGGTTTTAGCTCTTTTATCAAAGATCAAGTTACCATAGGTGTGTGGGTTCATTTCTGGGTCTTCAATTCTGTTCCATTGATCAACCTGCCTGTCTCTGTACCAATAACATGCAGTTTATAACACTACTGCTCTGTAATACAGTTTGGGGTCAGCAATGGTGATTCTCCCTAAAGTTCTTTTATTGTTGAGAATAGTTTTCTCTAACCTGTTTTTTTTTATTCTAGATGAATTTGCAAGTTGCTCTTTCTAACTCTATGAAGAATTGAGTTGAAATTCTGATGGAGATTTCATTGAATCTGTAGATTGCTTTCAGCAAGATGGCCATTTTTACTATATTAATCCTACCAATCAACAAGCATGGGAGATTTTTCCATCTTCAGAAATTTTCTTCAGTTCTTTCTCCAGAAACTTGAAGTACTTGTCATACATATCTTTCACTGGGTTAGATAGAGTCACATCAAGGAATTTTTTATTATTTGCGACTATTGTGAAAGATGTTATTTCTCTAATTTCTTTCTCAGTCTGTTAATCCTTTGAGTAGAGGAAGGCTAATTATTTGTTTGAGTTAAATTTATATCCAGCCTCTTTGCTCAAGTTGTTTATCAGATTTATGAGTTCTCTGATGGAGTTTTTGGGGTCACTTAAGTATACTATCATATTATCTGCAAATAGTGAGATTTTGACTTCTTCCTTTCCAATTAGTATCCCTTTGACCATCTTTTGTTGTAAGTAAAGTAGATCTGGCTAGGATTTTGAGTTCTACATTGAATAGGAAGGGAGAAAGTGGGCACCCTTGTTTAGTCTCTGCTTTTAGCGGAATTGCTTCAAGTTTCTCTCCATTTAGTTTGATGCTGGCTATGGGTTTGCTGTACATTGCTTTTAATATGCTTAGCAATGGCCTTGAATTTCTGATCTTTCCAAGATTTTTTATCAAGAAAGAACATTGTATTTTGTCAAATGCTTTGTCAGCATCTAATGAAATGATCATGAGGTTTTTTATTGTTTATATATATTGTAGGTTGCATTGATGATCTTTTGTATATTGAACCAATCCTGCATTCCTGGGATTAATCCTACTTGATCATGATAGATGATTGTTTTGGTGTGTTCTTAGATTCGGTTTGTGAGAATTTTATTGAGTATTTTTGCATTGATATTAATAAGGGAAATTGGTCTGAAGTTCTCTGTCTTTGTTGTGTCTTTGTATGGTTTAGTTATAAGTGTAACCATGGCTTCATAGAACCAACTGGGTAGTGTTCCTTCTGGTTCTATTTTGTGGAATAGTTTGAAGAGTATTAGTATTAAGTCTTCTTTGAATGTCAATAGAATTCTGCACTAAATCCATCTAGTCCATTAGTTTTTTTATGGTTGGGAGACTTTTAATGACTGCTTCTATTTCTTTAGGAGCTATAGAAGTTTTTAGATAGTTTATCTGACCCTGATTTAACTTTAGTACCTTGTATCTGACTAGGAAATTGTCCATTTCATCCAGATTTTCAAGTTTTGGTGAGTATAGGATTTTGTAGCAGAATCTAATGATTTTTTGATTTTCCTCAATTTCTGTTGTTATGTCTCCCTTTTCAGTTCTGATTTTATTAATTTGGATACTGTCTCTGTGCCCTCAGAGTAGTCTGGCTAAAGGTTTTTCTATCTTGTTGATTTTCTCAAAGAACCAGCACCTGGTTTTGCTGATTCTTTGTATAGTTCTTTTTGTTTCTACTTGGTTGGTTTCAGCCCTGAGTTTGCTTTTTTCCTGCAATCTAGTCCTCTTGGGTGTATTTGCTTCTTTTTGTTCTACAGCTTTCAAATGTGCTGTCAAGCTTCTGGTGTATGATGCTCTCTCCAGTTTCATTTTGTAGGCACTTAGAGCTATGAGTTTTCCTCTTAGCACTGCTTTCATTGTGTTCCATAAGTTTGGGTATGTTGTGCCTTCATTTCCATTGTATTCTAAAATTTCTTTAATTTCTTTATTTCTTCCTTGACCAAGTTATCATTGAGTAGAACGCTGTTCTGCTTCTATCTGTATGTGGGATTTCTATTGATTTGGTTGTTATTGAAGACCAATCTTAGTCCATTGAGATCTGATAGGGTGCATAGGATTATTTCAATCTTATTGTATCTGTGGAGCCTTGTTTTGTGACCAATTATATGGTCAATTTTGAATAAGGTACTGTGAGGTGTTCACAAGAAGGTATATTCTTTTGTTTTAGAATGAAATGTTCTATAGATATATGTTAAATCCGTTTGGTTCATAATTTCTCTTAGTTTCACTGTGTCTCTGTTTATTTTCTGTTTCCATGACCTGTCTACTGATGAGAGTGTGGTGGTGAAGTCTCCCACTACTAATGTGTGAGGTACAATGTGTGCTTGGAACTTCAGTAAAGTTTCTTTTATGAATGTGGGTGCCCTTGGATTTGGAGAATAGATATTCAGAACTGACAGTTCATCTTGGTAGATTTTTCCTTTGATGATAATGAAGTATTGTTATCTTTTTTGATAACTTTTGGTTGAAAATTGATTTTATTTGATATTAGAATGACTACTCCAGCTTGTTTCTTGGTACCATTTACATGGAAATTGTTTTCCAGCCTTTTACTCTGAGATAGTTTCTGTCTTTGTCACTGAGCTGTATTTCCTGTATATAGCAAATTGTTAGTTCCTGTTTACCTATCCAGTCTGTCACTCTATGGCTTTTTATTGGGGAATTGATATTAAGAGATATTAATAATGAGTGGCTGTTACTTCCTTTTATTTTTGTTGTTAGAGGTAGAATTATGTTTGTGTAGCTGTCTTCTTTTTCGTTTGTTAAAAGACCATTTTCTTGCTTTTTCAAGGCCGTAGTTTCCCTCCTTGTGTTGGAGTTTTCCATTTATTACCACTTATAGGGCTGGGTTTGTGGAAAGATATTGTGTAAATTTGCTTTTGTCATGGAGTATCTTGGTTTCTCCATCTATGGTAAATAAGAGGTTTGCTGGGTATAGTAGCCTGGGCTGGCATTTTTGTTCTCTTAAGGTCTGTATGACGTCTTCCCAGGATCTTCTGGATTTTATGTTCTTGGTGAGAAATCTAGTGTAATTCTGATAGATCTTCCTTTATCTGTTACTTGATCTTTTCCCCTTAATTATTTTAATATTCTTCCTTTGTTTTTTGCATTCAGTATTTTGATTATTATGTAATGGGGGAAATTTCCTTTCTTGTCCAATTTGTTTGGAGTTCTGTAAGCTTCTTCTATGTTCATGGACATCTTTTTAGGTTAGGGGAAGTTTTCTTCTATAATTTTGTTGAAGATATTTACTGACCCTTTAATTTGAGAACCTTTGCTCTCTTCTATACCTATTATTAGGTTTGGTCTTCTCAATGTGTCCTAGATTTCCTGGATAATTTGAGTTAGGATTTTTTCAGTTTACATTTTCTTTGATAGTTGTTTCAATGTATCTTCTGCAAACTAGATTTTGTCTTCTATCTCTTGTATTCTGTTGGTGATACTTGCATCTATTACTCCTGTTCTCTTTCCTAGGTTTTCTATCTCCAGAGTTGTTTCTCTTTGTGATTTCTCTATTGTTTCTTTTTCAAATAAAACAACAAAAAATAAAGTATAAAATATCATTAATAGATAGAATCATACTAATCAGAGCTGGAGAGCATGTCTGCGTATAGACTTTGGCTATATTGTTGAAGACACCACATAAATAAAGAAAAATAGTGTAATATCTGATCACAGCATATGTACTCTCAGGAGTTGTACCTGAGAATCTACAGGCTAGAGATAGAACTGAAAAATAAACAAAGCTTAATGGACCTACTCAATTGAATTATAACAAAGTCCAACAGGTCAGTATAGCATCATATGTGTTATCAGGTACATTGATCTTTTAAAACTGACAAATAAGTACAGATATTTTAATATAACAACAAAAGCACTTCATACCGAATAATCCAGTCAACAAATGTAAATCAATACTATATAGTGGAAAAACAAATCCCAATGTGCTGAACCAAACTAAAGAGCCTGCAGCATGTCCAACAGAGCAAATCAGCAAAATTTTAATGTTGACAGTAAGCAATGAAAACAAACAATAATTGAGCAAGCCAGAATAATAGCAGAATCATGACAATCAATAAACGTTTCTTAGTAGTATTCTTTAATATAGATGGCCTCTGTTCACCAATAAAGAGGCACTGATTATTTTCTTTAGCTTTATTCCTATTATATCCACTTTGTTTCTTTAAATAAAAAAGTAAGTGTGCTTAAGTAGTGGTATGTATTTGTAAGTGTTCTTTCATCAACATTTTACAGTTATAGGCAAGCATAAGTAATTTTAGTGTATTTTCAGAAAAAGGTCCTCAAATTTATATGAGTGTATGTCAGAAAAGGACATGAATTCAACTGAGAAATTATCAAGTACAACTGAAATAAAAAAATGCCAAAATTACCTGTTTTCTCTTAAAAATACACCTCACTTGCAAAGACATCAACTGACTGGAATTCAAAATGTAGAATATAATCTCTCAATTAATGGGAGCTACAAACTCATGAAGCCGTTTTGTCACCTGATATGGGCACACTACAAGGCATCCTTGTCTGAATAGACAAACAGAGCCCACTGAACATTAGTAAAGGAAACTACAATGCCAAATAAGCTATAATATCTATAAATACATATGTAGTAAATCATTGGCTTCTCAATTCATAAAACAAATATTACTGTGCATAAAACCTTATTATATCTGGATACACTAGTAATTGATGATTTCAATAATTTACTCTTATTGTTAGTTATGGTATGCGAACCTAAAACAAACAAAGAAAGCTGAGTTAAACTACACTAAAAAAGAAGTGGAAAACATAAATCAACATAATATTCTAATAATCCATAATAATCAGTTGTAGACTAAATAATATTTTGAGAAGGTACATTGCACTTTCTCAAAAAAAAAAATAGAGCCAATTCTGGGACATAAATAACATCTTACTAAATTCAAAATACATTATGAAATAATTATGAAATAATTATTCTATATTATTATATTTTAGTTTAATATTACTAGAGATCAAGAGCAATAAAAGCATAGAAACTACACAAAGAATTGTAATAGGAATCAAAATACATTGAATGTTGAATAATAATGCATTTTTAAAATACCAAAATACTGGTTTGATACTTTTCAAATGTTGTATTAACACTAAACCAAAGCTCTAGATATAAGTGAATATATGAATACATAAATAAAATTAAATTACTCTATATTCGACAGTCCAATGTGAAGATATTTCACATTTTCAGTAAAATAATAGAAAAAATTCTCCTCATTCCACTTGTGTGTGTGTGTGTGTGTGTGTGTGTGTGTGTGTGTGTAATACAAAGAAAATGGTCTGAAAGGTAATAGGGACATACTTATTTAAGTTATTTCTAAAGTATTAGATATTGTATGTCTATTTTACAATGGCCACATTTTTTTTTTAAGTCAAACTGGATTTTTTTTTTAACATCACTTGTTTTTTTTTCTAATTTTTTCTCAAATCATAATTAATTCACACAGGGGTATAAACACAGAAAGGCAGGATGTGGGGAAGGGAATAATGACACTGGAGAGTGTGTGCTCAGGGGGAATACAGATATCTTCAGAATCGGGTATCGGCTGGGTGAAGGTTCAGGGGACAAGTCCCCATGACTCTACCTATGACTCGCTTGTCCCCATCCAAGCTGGTATTATCTGCCAAGGCTACCTATTTACAAGGTCCATGACCACTCAGGCTTATAAATTTCCACAAAAGCTGCCTGTTGACATTAGCTTATAGCCATCTGTTTCAATGTTCTTCCACTGAGACCCAAGACTTGGTGTTAGTATACATGTATGACAGGCCCACTGCTAATTTTAGGCCTATGGCTGATTTTAGGCCTACAGTGTGTAAGCAGGGCTGACCCTGACTTCTCCTCCCTTCTCTAAGTGTAGAAGGGCTGTGGCAATCTAAACTTGCAAAGGCGGGGATAGAGGCCTGACCTCCAGTAATTGAAGGGGACCTTGTAATGGCTCCAGTCCCCCTGTCATTGTCCAGTGAGGCATGAGGGCCATACCCATCCCGATGTCTTTTTTCTGGAGAGGGGATACTTTTGACATCAACCCCTATGCAGTCAGGCTTGTCCCTCAGGGAACCCAGAGAGATAATTTTATCTTTTATTGATATTCCCTTGCAGTGCTTAGCCTCGCAGCCTAAGCAAGAATTCAGATCGCCTGTCAGAGGGGGTTCTGGGTGGGCCCTCTCTGCTTGGTCTAGGGGCAGAAGTCCCCCCTTTTTAGGTTGGGTGGAGATGGGTTTTGGAAACACCCTGTATAAAGTAACAACCTCATCTTGAGTCTCGTGGTCCTCCATAGCTAACTTATGATAATGTATCTGAGTAGGTTTTGCTACCAAATTATTGATCTGTTGTATCACAGAGTTAGTCTGCCTATTTGAGAGCCAGGGACCAGCAGAAAAAAGCAAAAAGAACCCAAATAATGGTCCCAAGATGGAAGGAAATAGGGTTGACAACCTTGGAGAGGTTTTTGTACCAGCATTCATCTGTCTCTTTCTCTCTCTGATTTTTCTTAGGCTTCACTACCTATTTCATGCTCTCTTTTGAGGGTTTTACACAGTCAAGAGCTGTATACAGTCTTTTCTATTGTACTAGAGTAAAACAAGTCCACTAAGGATCTTTGAGATTTTAGGAGGTCTCTTCAGACGGCGAAAAGAGGGATTTCTTCAGATTAGTGATGTCAATCTCTAGCTGTTTGATGTTCTTCTCAGTGGCCCTTCAAAGGTCTGAGTAGTATAAGTTGGGAGGCCAGCATCTGGATTATAACTTCTAACCGTAGACATCACGGGTGATTCATTTTTACCTGGAAAGGAAAAGGAAGGGGATTCTCAGGGAGATTTCTCTTCCCTGGATGTAAATTTTTATTCATCATGTTTATGGTTGTGCCTGGCTTTGTGGGGGTATCTATTTTTTTCATTAATCTTTTTGGTAGCCGGTGAGCTGTGCCTTCTGTGGTATTGGACAGGCATATCAGTCCTCTGCCCCATAAGGGAACTGGGTCTGGGCCTTTCCCTTTAAGGGTAAGAGGGTCTTTCTCCATATCTGTGGCAAAGTTTTGTTCGTCTTGGTGGTGCCAGAGGCAGTCAACAGCAGATTTGCCATGAGCTTTCAGCTTTAGAGAGATAAAAGTGAACAAGACATGATGGAGAGTATTTCATGGGGACTCCTTCTGAGAGGGTACCGTTTCTCCTCTTTTGTTTTTAAAGCCAATTTTTCAGAGTTCTTGTAAAATCAGGGCAGAAGTGCCAACAGTCGCTCCTTCCACACTCAGAGAATCATGAAGACCCTATTTAAGGATATATAAATCTATATTAATAATCTTTTGTCAAAGGACTGTTAGAGCACCGCTGACAACTAATCAGACTATATAATATATCGATTAGTAATAGCTTCTTCTACTTTTTGTGAGATTACCTCTCTTTTGTCAATTAATTGTTGAGGAAAATTAGGATTTACCTCTCTCTTGAGGGTATTGAACAGAGACTTAAATTCTTTTGTGGAGAGCTTAAAATAGGATCTTAGCCAATTAGCAACTCCTAGAAACTTTTGAAATTAATTTAAAATAAGTAAACTCTCTCCCTCTTTCTTTTTTTTTTAGACTCTTTATCTGTGTGGTTTTTTTATTGGATATTATACAAATTTACATTTCAATGTTATCTCCTCTCCCATTCTCCCCCAAAACCCCTTATCCCATACTCCCTCCTCCTAATTTTTGTGAGGGTGTGCTCCAAACATCCTCCCAGTCTCATCTCCCTGCTCTCGAATTCCCACACAGTAGGGGATCCAAACTTTCGGGGACCATGGTCCTCCACTTTCACTGAAGTCTAACAAGGTCACCCTCAATTCCCTATACAGGTGCATGAGTCTCTCCCTTTGTGCTCTCTGGCTGGCGGTTTAGACTTCGGGAGCTCTGGTTGAAACTTTTGATACTCCTTCTAGAAAGGACCAAAGCATCCACACTTCGGTGTTCTTTCTTCTATGTGAGTTTTATGTGGTCTACACATAGTTTCTTAGAAATTGTGAGCTTTTGGGCTAATATCCACTTATCAGTGAGTGTATACCATGTATGTTCTTTTGAGATCAGGTCACTCCACACAAGATGATATTTTCCAGCTCCATCCATTTGCCTAGGAATTTCGTGAACTCGTTTTTAATAGCTCCATTGTATAAATGTACCACATTTTCTGCATCCATTCTTCTGTTGAAGGGCATCTGGGTTCTTTCCAACTTCTGGCTATTTAAAATAAGGCTGCTATGAACATGGTGGAGCATGTGTCCCTGTTGTATGTTGAAACGTCTTTTGGGTATATGCCCAGGAGTGGTATAGCTGAGTCCCCAGGTAACACTATGTTCAATTTTCTGAGATACCACCAGACTGCCTTCCATAGTGGTTGTACCAGTTTACAATCCCACCAACAGTGGAGGAGTGTTCCTCTTTCTTCACATCCTTGCCAACATGTGATGTCACCTATGTTTTTGATCTTAGCCATTCTGATTGGTGTGAGGTGGAATCTCACTGTTGTTTTCATTTGCATTTCTCTGATGACTAGGGATGCTGAACACTTCTTTAGGTGCTTCTCAACCATTCGAGCTTCCTCAGTTGAGAATTCTTTGTTCAGCTCTGTGCTCCATCTTTTAATAGGGTTCTTTGATTGTCTAGAGTCTAATTTCTTCAGTTCTTTGTATACCTTGGATATTAGCCCTTTATCAGATGTAGGGTTGGTGAAGATCTTTTCCCAATCTGTTGGTTGCCGCTCTGTCCTATTGACTGTGTCCTTTGCTTTACAGAAGCTTTGCAGCTTTATGAGTTCCCATTTGTCAATTTTTGGTCTTAGAGCACAGGCCATTGGCGTTCTGTTCAGGAACTTTTTCCCTGTGCCTATGTATTCCAGGCTTTTTCCCAGTTTCTCTTCTATTAGTTTCAGTGTGGCTGGTTTTAGGTGGAGGTCCTTAATCCACTTGGAATTGAGCTTTGTACAAGGAGATAAGTATGGATCAATTT
>NW_021604565.1:7659649-7659858 GCF_004785775.1 Grammomys surdaster
TGCTTGGTTAGGTTCACACCAAGGTATTTTATATTATCTGTGACTATTGTGAAGGGTGTCATTTCCATAATTTCTTTCTCAGCCAGTTTATCTTTTGAGTAGAGGAAGGCTACTGATTTGCTTGAGTTAATTTTATATCCAGCCACTTTGCTAAAGTTGTTTATCAGGTTTAGGAGTTCTCTGGTGGAAGTTTTGGGGTCACTTAAGTA
>NW_021604565.1:7659868-7661404 GCF_004785775.1 Grammomys surdaster
AGTTGTGTCAATATTTTCTAAGGTATCTTCTGCACCTGAGATTCTTTCTTCTATCTCTTGTATTCTGTTGGTGATGTTTGTGTCTATGACTCCTGATTTCTTTCTTAGGTTTTCTATATCCAGGGTAATCTTCCTTTGTGATTTCTTTATTGTTTCTACTTCCATTTTTATGTCCTGGATGGTTTTGTTCAATTCCTTCATCTGTTTGTTTGTGTTTTCTTGTAATTCTTTAAAGGATTTTTGTGTTTCTTTAAGGACTTCATCCTGTTTTCCTGTGTTATCCTCAAGTTTTTTGATAGTGTTATTTATTTCCTCCTTATAGTCTTCTAGAATCATCATTAGAAGTGATTTTAGATCTGGTTCTTGTTTTCCTGGTGATATGGGGAGTTCCGGACTTTCTAATATGGAAGAGCTAGGTTCTGATGATGGCAAGTACCTTGGGTTGCTGGTGCTTGTGTTCTTGCACTTGCCTTTTGCCATCTGGATCACCTTTGTGCTATCTGAGCTGTCTCTGACTGGGCCCTGTCTTTCCTATTATTTAGGTTGTATCAGAGCTGTTTGGAATGGGTTTTGCTGCTGGGGTTAGAGCTGAGGCCCAAGATCTGTTCAGTGCTCAGGTGGAAACCGGAAGGGGCCCAGGCTCCGGGTCTGGAGTGGATTCCTGGGTCCCAGTGGGTCCCGTTTACTCCCTGATTGGGGGCAAGTATTGCCACCTCCTAGCCTAAGATACTTCTTGAGTTAGAGCTACTGAGGGCCCCCACTTCCTCTGGATTCTGTGAGATTGGGTGCAGGGCTGACTCCCGGGATCTGCTCTGGCTCAGACCGGAAGGAACCCGCGCCCCCGGCCAGGTGTTAGTTCCTGGGTCCCAGTGGGTCCTGGTTGCTCCCTGTTTGGGGGCAAGTATTGCCACCTCCTAGCCTAAGATACTGCTTGAGTTGGAGCTACTGAGAGCCCCCACTTCCTCTGGGTTCTGTGAGATTGAATGCAGAGCTAACACTGGGGATCTGCGAGTGCTTGGGCCCCGACCAGATGGAGTCCCTGCTCCAGGCCAGGAGCAAATTCCTGGGTCCAAGTGGGTCCCAGTTGCTCCCTGTTTGGGGCAAGTGCTGCTTTTTCCTTACCTGGGATGCTGCCTGAGTGAAAGCTTCTGGGAGTCCCTCTTTCTCTTGGTTTTCTGGTGTTGGTTACGGAGCTGCCACCTGTGACTTGCTCTATGATTGGGCCCAGTCTGGAAGTCAATGGCCACATTTTAATAAATATGTTGAATAACAGTTTTTGTAATAATCAGAGGGAATAGTCTTAATGGTTAATGAGCTGTGTCTTAGGGCTTCTCTACAGCCCGACACACACCTGGTGACAGTGTGGGGTAACCACAGTCAACTCCTGCATCTTGCCTCCCTGAGCAGCCAAGCCCCATGGCGGAGCAGACTCAAGACCCCACAATCCTACACTTCTCATGCTGACTTGTTCTGTCTTCACCTACAACCTTCTCTCTCTCTCTCTCTCTCTCTCTCTCTCTCTCTCTCTCTCTCTCT
>NW_021604565.1:7661414-7664480 GCF_004785775.1 Grammomys surdaster
CTCTCTCTCTCTCTCTCTCTCTCTCTCTCTCTCTCTCTCTCTCTCTCCCTTCCTCTATTTCCTCTTTTTCTTATAAGAGTTGGGCATTTTCTATCTCTAACTTGTTCTGTAAAATCTTTCTCTGGTTTGTCATTTTACCTACCTCTCAGACGTACTTTCAAACATGATTGCTTCTGTCTACAAACTATCTCTACCTTCATTGTTATGGATTGAAGGTATGTTCTAAGGGTGCATCTCTGTTCCAGCCAGAGGGATTAAAGATATGTGGCATGTCAGCATTCCTGCCAAATAACACAGACCTGGGTCTGTGGATCTGATCCCTTGCCAGAACAGTCATATTGGTGGATTAAAATTTCCCTACCAAAAGGCAGAGAGAGAGAAGATCTAAATTACCAAGATCAGAAGTAAAATTGAGAAATAATTCGGTCATATTTCAAAACCTGTATTCCACAAAATTAGAAAATCTAAAAGAAATCAGTAATTTTCTCCATAGATATCACATATCAGATTTAAACTAAGAACAAGAAAATAGTTTAAGCAGAATTATAACCACTAAGGAAATAGAATCAATCAATAAAATTCTCCCCTGCCCCTAAATGCTGAGGAAGAGATGGTTTTAGTGCAGAATTTTACTAAATTTAAAAGAAGTTCTTATGTGAATATTCCTCAAGTTATTCTATAAAATACAATAGGATCACTGTCAAATTCATTGTATGAGATCATAGTCACCCTGATACCTAAACCACACAACAAAATTCAACAAAGGAAGGAAACTTCAGATCAATTTACTTCATGAATGTTGATGCAAAATACTTAAAATTCCTGCAGACCAGATCCAAGAACACATCAGAAAGTTTATCGACCATGGCCTTCATCCAAGATGTGTAAGGATGGCTCAACATAGAAAAATGTATCAATATAATGTACAATATAAACAAATTGGAAAAAAAAAGCCCACAGGATCATCTCATTAGCTGTTGAAAGGGCCTTTGACAAAGTCAACACGCTTTCCTAATAAAAATTTTGGAAAGATTATAGATCCATGGGACATAACAAAATATAAGAAAAGTAATACAAAACAAGCCAACAACCAACATCAAATTAAATAGAGACAAATTCAAAGCAATTCCACTAAAATTAGGAACAAGACAAGGCTGTCCACTCTTAAGTATATATTCAATATAGTAATTGAAATTCTAGATAGAACAATAATACAACTAAAGAGATCCAGAGGGGAAATATTGAAAGTAAAGATGTGAAAGTATCACTATTTGCAGATAATATGATAGTATACATAAGTGACCTTGAAAATTATACCAGGGAATACCTCTAGCTGATAAACTTCTTTAGTAAAGTAGCTAGATACAAGAATAGTTTAAGAAATCAGTACATAATGACAATCTGGCTGAGAAAAATATCAGAGAAAGAACATTTTTCAAAATAGCCACAAATAATAAAATATATCTTGAGTATAACTCTGATCAAGCAAGTGAAATACCATTATGAGAAAGCTAACAAGTCTTTGAAGAAAGAAATTGAGAAAGACACCTGAAGATGAAAAGATCTCTTATGCTCAAGGATCAGTAGGATTAACACAATAAAAATGACCATCCTACTAAAAACGATCTAAAAATTCAATGCAAATCCCAACAAAATTTTAACACAATACTGTACAGACTTTGAAAGACCAATACTCAACTTAATATGGAAATCAAAATGCCAGGCTTGCTAAAATAATCGTGTATAATAAAACAACATCCAAAGGTATCATTTTCCCTGATTTAAAGCTATACTACAGAGCATTAAAAACATCATTATGTTGACATAAAAACAAATAGATTGATCAATAAAATCCAATGATAGCCACAGACATACCTGTATAACCTGATTCACATACCTATATAAACTGATTTTGATAAAGATGAAAGAAATATGCAATGAGGAAAAGAAAGCAGCTGCAATAAATGTTGCTGTTCTAACTGATGTTCATATGTAGACGGATGCAAATAGATCAATATCTATCACCTTGCACAAAACTCGAGTACAACTGTATCAATAACCTCAACATAAAATTACATACACTGAACCTAAGAAAAGTGAAAGGAGGAATAACCTTAAATGCATTGGCATAGAAACCAACTTCCTGAACAGAACACAAATAGTTCAGCCACTAAGAAAAACAATCATGAGACCTCATGAATCTGAAAAGCTTCTGAAAAGCAACAGACAGTATCTGTAAGGCAAAGGACAAAACAACAGCCAACAGAACGGAAAAAAAGATTTTCATCAGTTCCACATCTTACCGAGGGCTAATAAGCAAGTGAACATCAACAAACCAAAGAATTCCATTTTTTAAAAATGGAGTACAGATCTTAACAGAGAATTCTCAGTAGAGGAATCTCAGAAGAGCCAGAAGCATTTGAAGAAATGTTCAACATTCTTAGCCATCAGGGAAACACAAATCAAAATGACTTTGAAATTTCATCTTACACTTTTCAGAATGTCTAAGAACATAAACGTAATGATAGCTCACACTGTTGAGAATGTGGATCAAGGAAACATTCCTCCATTGCTGGTGGAAGTGCTAAGTAACCAAGATGTGTGGGGGGTAGGGGTGATGCATGCATCTCCTTGGGAAGAGGGAATAGAATAGAGTTTTCAAATGAATTGGGAAGGGGTGGGGATAGAAACAGGGTATTGAAGTCTCCTATTAATGTGTTCCTAGTGAAGTCTCCTAGTAATGGGGTATACAGAGCCCAAAACAAGCCATTTTATATTATCATTCAAGGCTCCCAGATGTGAGGCTGGGACATCAACCAAACCACAAATCCTTTGATCTACAATATATCCAGCTTGCAAGATGTGCTGGAGTAAGACGGCAAAGAACTTGTGGGAGTGGTCTAACTTGTGGCCCACATCACTAAGGGAAAGTCCACACCTGTGTAGATAGCTAGGAAGAAGAAGGTGGGAATCTTAGGGATCCAAAATAGAACCAAATATGAATGGCAAAAAAAGAAAGAAAGAAAGAAAGAAAGAAAGAAAGAAAGAAAGAAAGAAAGAAAGAAA
>NW_021604565.1:7664490-7704656 GCF_004785775.1 Grammomys surdaster
AAAGAAAGAAAGAAAGAAAGAAAGAAAGAAAGAAAGAAAGAAAGAAAAAAGGCAATGAAATGATTCCTAATGATATTCTGCTTTACTCATAGATCAGTGCCTAGCAAGTTATCATAAGAAAGGCATCATCTAGCATCTGATGGAAGAAGCTGCTGAAATCTACTACAAAATATTAGGTGGAGCCATGGAATGCACATTGAAGAGCGGGGAGAAAGGATTCTAGGATCCAGAGTGTTTGAGATATCATGAGAACATGATGCACAGAATCAACTAGGAAGGGCTCACAGGGGCACACAGAGACTGAAATGACAATCAAGGATGTAGCTGAATTAGCTAATCTACTCTAAACTCGTGGTGGAGGTGGGTCAGGTCAAGCATGTGCTGCACCAGCCTATACAGCTTTCTGGAGTCTCCAATGAAAGACACACACACACACACACACACACACACACACACACACACATGTTAATTTATATATCCTTGGCTAGCTCAATGGTTGGGCACTTCTAATCCTTCCTGTGGCTAGCACATGGGTTCCACACAATTGAATCAGGCTTCTATCTTGATCATTAATTTTATCAAGTTGCATAGGTTCACTATTAAGCATTTCCTATTCTCTTAATTCTTCTGCTTCTGTCTCTCAAGCCTTTGCACTATCACAGCTAATTTTTCTTCTTTTTCAACTTTTTTGAGAAAAACATAAAGTTTGAGGTTGAAAATAGAGAGTGGTTTGCTCTAGTGGTCATAGTAGCAAAAAGTACTATAATGACTTTTTCAAGTAATACTTCTATCCCTTCAATTACTACTCTTGGTCTTAAGGGATCTGAAATGGAATTTTTCATTTTTTAATGCAGGAAATGTCTGTTATTATAATTAAAATTGTCTTTTGGGGTTCCTTATTGTGATTTGCTGTCTCAGAGGCCCCTGCATCATTCCTTGCTCTGGGCTCAATCTTCAGAGTCTCAATTTCTGAAAATCCAGTTGAATTCAAAGAATGGATGCTTCCTCTGGAGACTATCAAAGTTGAATTTCTTGTCTGTGGTATCTTGTCAGCTGTCATTGGTCTTCTGAGATGTTCTGACAGATGTCTTCAGCTTTCTGTATCATTAGTAGGCTTTCTTCCCAATAACCTTGGGTTTATCTTCAAACTATGTTAAGTGCCAGATGTAAAACTATATTTTATTCACCTGATGTAATTGTCATCTGGGAGGCCTGTTGCCTTCTTTTTCTAACCTAAGCCTAGGCCTGAACTCTTCTAGCCACAACTAGAAACATATTTTTCCAGTAAACAACACAATGATCAAGTAGGGTTTATCCCAGGAATGCAGGGATGGTTTACTATATGAAAATCCATTAATGTAATCCACTATATAAACAAACTGAAAGATAAAAACCCACATGATCCTCTCGCTAGATGCTGAGAAAGCATTTGACAAAATTCAACACCCCTTCATGGTAAAAATCTTGGAAAGATCAGGAATTCAAGGCCCATAACTAAACATAGTAAAAGCAATATATGGCAAACCAGTAGCCAGCATCAAACTAAATGGAGAGAAACTTGAAGCAATCTCACTAAAATCAGGGACTAGACAAGGCTGCCCTCTCTCTTCTTACCTATTCAATATAGTAGTAGAAGTCCTACCCAGAGAAATTAGAAAACAAAGGGAGGTCAAAGGGATACAAATTGGAAAAGAAGAAGTAAAAATTTCACTATTTGCAGATGATATGTTAGCATACATAAGGGACCCCAAAACTTCCACCAGAGAACTCCTAAACCTGATTAACTACCTCAGCAAGGTGGCTGGATATAAAATCAACTCAAACAAATAAGTAGCATTTCTCTACTCAAAGGATAAACAGGCTGAGAAAGAAATTAGGGAAACAGACACCTTTCACAATAGTCACAGATATTATAAAATCCTTGTTGTGAATCTAATCAAGCAAGTAAAAGATCTGTATGACAAGAACTTCAAGTCCCTGAAGAAGGAAATCAAAGAAGATTTGAGAAGATGGAAAGATCTCCCATGCTCACAGATTGGAAGGATTAATATACTAAAAATGGCCATCTTGCCAAAAGCAATCTACAGATTAAATTCAATCTCCATCAAAATTTCAACTCAGTTTTTAATAGAATTAGAAAGAGTAATTTGCAAATTTATTTGGAATAACAAGAAACCAAAAATAGAGAAAATTATTTTCAACAACAAAAGAACGTCCTTGGGAATCACCATCCCTGACCTAAAGCTGTACTACAGAGCAATAGTGATAAAAACTGCTTGGTATTGGTACAGAGATAGGCAGGAAAATCAATGGACTAGAATTGAAGACCCAGAAATGAACCCACACACATATGGCTACTTGATCTTTGACAAAGAAACTAAAACCAGCTAATGGATAAAAGACAGCATTTTCATCAACTGGTGCTGGTTCTACTATAGATCAGCATGTAGAATAATGCAAATCGATCCATTCTTATCTCCTGTACAAAGCTCAAATCCAAGTGGATCAAGGACTTCCACATAAAACCTGACACACTGAAGCTAATAGAGAAGAAAGAAGTAGGGAAGTGCTTTGAACACCTGGTCACAGGGGAAATTTTCCTGAACGGAACAACAATGGCTTATGTTCTGAGATCAAGAATCAACAAACTGGACCTCATAAAATTTCAAAGCTTCTGTAAGGCAAAGGACACTCTCAATAGGACAAAATGGCAACCAGAAGACTGGGAAAAGATCTTTACCAATCCTACATCTAATAGAACACTAATATCCAGTGTATACAACTCAAGAAATTAGACTCTAGACAATCAAAAAACTCTACTTTACAGTGGGCGGGGGCAGTACAGAGCTAAACAAAGAATTCTCAACTGAGGAAACTCAAATGGTGGAAAAGCACCTAAAGATATATCCAATATCCTTAGTCATTAGAGCAATGCAAATCAAAACAACACTGAGATTCTACCTCATAACAGCCAGAATGGCTAAGATCAAAAACTCAGGGGAGAGCAGTTGCTGGTGAGGATATGAAGAAAGAACAACTCCTCCATTGTTGATGTGTTTGTAACCTGGTACAACCACTCTGGAAAGCAATCTGGTGGTTCCTTAGAAAACTGGACATATTATCTGAGGACCCAACTATACCACTTCTGGGCATATAATCCAAATATGCTCCAACATATAACAAGGTTACATGTTTCACTATGTTCATAGCATCCATATTTATAATAGCCAGAAGCTGGAATAAACCCAGATGTACTTCAATAGAGGAATAGATACAGAAGATATGCTACATTTTACAATAGAGTACTACTCAGCCATTAAAAACAATAAATTCATGACATTCTTAGGCAAATGGATGGAACTAGAAAGTATCATCCTGAGTGAGTTAACCCAATCACAAAAGAACACACATGTTATGTACTCACTGATAAGTGGATATTAGCTCAAAAGCTCACAATAACTAAGATACAACTCACAGGCTACATGAAGCTCAAGAAGAAGGAAGACTAAAGTTGGAGTGCTTAGGGCCTTCTCAGAAGGAGTAACAAAATATTCATTGGAGCAACTATGGAGAAAATGTGTGGATCAGTGACTGGAGGAGGGACTTGCTGGAGACTGCCACACCTGGGGATGCCATGTGCAGTCATCAAATTCAAACACTGTTGTGGATGCCAGGAAATGCATACTGACAGGAGCCTGATATACCTGTCTCCTAAGGGACTCTGCCAGAGCCTGGCATATACAGAGGCAGATGCTCACAGCTAACCACTGGACTGACCTCAGGGTCCCCAGTTGAAGAGTTAGAGAGAAGACTAAAGGAGCTGAAGGGGCTGGCAACCTCATGAGGAGAGCAAAAATACCAACCAACCAGAGCTCCCAGGGTCTAAACCGACAGCCTGGAAACACACATGGAGTGACCCATAGCTCCAGTTGTATATATAGTTGAGAATGGCTTTGTTAGGCATCACTGGGAGTGTATGGCCTTGGTCCAGGTAAGGTCGGATTCCTCACTGTGAGGGAATTTGAAGGCAGGGAGGCAGGAATGCAAGGATGGGTAAGGGTTTTTTTTTGGGGGGGGATGGGGAAAGGGAATAACATCTGAAAGGTAAATAAATAAAATATCCAATAATAATAAAAAAAAAACAGAAAATGGAACTGATTGTTCCAAATCAAATTAAAACAGATAATGAAACTGTATATTCAGTCAAGCATTTGAGACTTTTTGTCAACAATTTTATATTATCCATATTACTGGGATTTCTTATAATCCTCAAATACATAGTAATGTGGAAGAGGCCCATGAAACTTTAAAACAATATCTTCATAAAATAAAAAAGGAGGTATAACCGTACATATCATAAATATATTTAAATTGTGGTCTTTTCTTTTTAAATTTTTTAAAAATTTGGATACCACAGAACTTTCTGTTGAGTGTCTATGGCACCCCTTAATGAGACATACTTATTTCTAGATGACAAGGAAGGATCCACTTACTGGCATATGGCATGATTGTGATCAGGTATTTAATATGGGGAAGAGGGCATGTTTTTGTTTTTTTTTTTTTTTTCTGCAGGATGCTGAAGGAGCATGGTGGCTGCCAGAGTGACTGGACAGAAATGCTCATGCTCAGACAAAAAATGATACTGACCTGTAAGCTTGCTTAGTGCCCTGACAATGGTGACTGGGAAGCTGTATTGGACATATGTTCCTGACCCGCCTTTGCTTGCCTATATCCCAGAAGGGACAAGCTGCCTTGCCTCAAGTTTTTAGAACATGTGGGACAGAGAATCAAAAAGAGATGTTATGATGTCTCTTGTATTTTTCTTAAATGTGACCAGTTATTCAGACTCATGTATTGGTCTAGAAATCAATGAAATATTGAAAATAACAGTCTTCATTTGAAAGGCTGGATCTGGACATTTTCAGAGACATATTTGGAAGTTAGCTGCAGTTCTTTATGATGTTATGTTAGCAAGAGATAAATTTCAGACATGATCTGGCTTTCAATCAAGTGTTAGTGTATGTGTTAAGGCTACTTTAATTGTCAAGCTAAAATTACTTTTGTTTCTTTTACAGTATTTTATTGTAAGTAGCATTGATTGTACACTTTGTAATTGTGTTAGTGTGTTGAAACCTGGCATGTGTGTTACAGGGATCTATCAACCAGCTTTTGTCTTATTGTCCTGAATATTACAGAACCTTGATTTTCTGAAAAACAAATTTACAAGCTGTGGAAAAGTGAGTTAGGCTTTAAGCAGAAGCAAGAGGGTAGTGGGCTTGATTATTGCTGGCATAGCAGCTTTAATTACACTAATTGCTAGCACCACTGCTTGTGCTTTGACACAAGAAGTTAAGACAACTACTTTTGTTAATCATTTAGCAAAAAGAAAAAAAAATGGTACTAATGTATTGAGTATACAAGAGGATTTAGATAGGCATTTGGAACAACAGATTGATGCTCATTATTCTATTCAAATTACTGAAAGGAGGTTCAGAGTTTAAGAGTAAGGAGCCATCTCAAGTGTCATGCCAAATACCAATGGAGTCATATTACTTCTAAAATTTACAATGATAGTCATTATAGTTAGGAAAAAATGTGTAAAGACATTTGCAGGGTTTCTGGCATAATTCTAATACTTCTCTGGAAGTTTTAACTTTGCATAGTGAGATTATGAATTTAAAGAATGCTTCTCTGCTAAATTTGATGCTGCAGATAATACTGATAAAATTATCCATGACCTGAGGTTAGTATTCCTACTTTGCTGAAGCATAAAGAATTGTATATATAGCTTAATCACGCTCGCCCTGTTTTTCCTGAGAATTCTTTTATTCCTGCTCATCTCATGAAAGCTTATCTTTAACAACATCAACATGTTGGCAGCCAAAGTACAGGGCTTGAACTTGAAAATGGATCCTCAGACAGAGTTATTAATTTAACAAGCTGGCAAGCCAAGCACAGGTAAGATTCTACACAGAGCTGTACCAACATAAGACAGAAGTGCATTGCTTTTGATAATGCATATTCCACGACTGGAAATGAATGCATTCTTGGCAGAACTACCTAAGACAGGCTCAGTCTTGTTTATGAAATAAAAAAGGGGGAGATATGGAGAGTTTTGGGGACTGCTTGGCAGGAATATGACATTGGCCAAGGACAAGGAAATGTGCTGCTTTGCAGGAATCTAACATTAGGCTAGAATAAAGAAGTAATTTCAGGCAGGAAACTAAATCTTAGGCTGGAACAAAGAATCGGGCTAAAGGCATGAAAATTACTTGGGGCTAGGACAGGGAAGTAGGCTCAGATATTTTGGTCATCCTTATAAGCCCTTAGAAATAGTGATCACAGGAGCGATCACAGGACTTTTTTATTGCCTTGTTGGTTCTTTGAATATTTGTGTTTATTCTCTTGTTTGTTCCTTGACTATTTGCATCTATTGTATTGCTAGTTCCTCCACCTAGAACTGACCTTAATTCCTGCATGTAATTAAAATGGTATAAAAGCAAAAAGGAGGAGAACGGATGGGATAGTGGTTTAATGGGCGGGGGAAATGAGGAAAGGGGATAACATCTGAAATGTAAATACATAAAATATCCAATAAAAAATAATATATGTATGTATAAATATATATGACATATGTGTGTGTGTGTGTGTAATATTATATATATTAGCCCTTACACCCATCTCAAGACTCAAAGAACACTGTATAGATAGAATAGAAAGGGAAGAAGATTCAGAGGCTACGAATAATTGCAATGAAGAAATTGTCGACAGCAGGGAAGCTACACGTAAAAACTCATAGCATGGACAAAATCTGTGCGTGTTCAAATTAGCAATTATAAACAACAAACAATTACTCAGTATTGTGAGAACAAGGCAGAATTATAAAGATGTTATCAAGGTTATTAACCAATTGACATTGAGTTCATGAAGTAGAAGATTTTTGGTGAGTCAGACTTAAGTAGATGCCCCTCTTAACAAAAGGTAGAGATAATAAAAACTTGTCTTCTGGCTTTAAAGAAACCAAGTCTTTTAATTTATGTAACTCCAAGAAAATTAATTCAGTAAAAATCTACACTGGCTTGAGAAAGAACCCTGAACCTCACCTAACACAACTGCTAAAGCTCTGATTTTAGTGGAATTTTTTTGATGATAAAACATCCAACAAAAGATCCAACTAGTGTGTCCCAAGACTCTTGACTAGGCAAAATGTAAGATGTTCAATTCCTCACATATTAATAATAGAGAAGTAATTTAACATCTGTATTACACTATAATTATGTAATATACATATGTGAATACATAAACATTGTTTTAGAAGTCTTTTTCTATTAATTTAAAGCATTTGGGGTGTATATGTTCTGCTAATTTAGTATTATAATAATTTGTCTTTGCTCTATTTGGGTTACTATAGAAAAATATATGTATATGAATAGGATTATGAACATATTTTTTCTCATAGCTATGGCAATTACAAATACAAAAGTCAGGGTGCCAGCAGATTTGTAGGGCTTGCTTTGTGGTCCATAAAGAGTTCTGCTAAGGTATAAGGACAAGCAAGCTCTCCTATAGAGGAATTTAATCCAGCAACCTGCCTGCTCTGGCAAGGGATCACATCTAATTTCCTTCTAGGTCTGTGTGATCTGGTTGCATTGTAGACACACCATAAATACCTTTAATTCTTATGGCTGGAACACAAGCATATCCTTAGTACATACCTTTAATCTCAAACAATGAGAGTATGAAACTTATAGAAAAAAGTCAGCCATGTTTGAAAGTGACATCTATTTGAGGGTCAAACTGACAAATCCAACAAAAACTTGACAGAATGAATCATATATAAGATATGCCCAACTTGCAGAAAACAGCACAGGAAAGATAAGCTACTTGAGAGAATAGCACAGAGTAAGTCAGAGGTGGAATATAGTTCAGTATGTAGAATTTAGAGGCAGTTTTTCCAAGCAGAGCATTTGAGTGAAAAGCCAAGAGAAGACTGAATCAGTCACCTTGGAGAGGCGTTTTGAGCCAGAACAGCTGAGTTGACCCAGCTAGTTCAGGAAGAACTAGAAAGGATGAGATTATTCAGTAGTAAGCCTACAAGAGGAAAATTACATCTGACAAATAAAAATTACTTTTACACTCTCCAGATCTACTGTCAGAAGGACTCTCATATTAAATAGGGGAAGCTCTCAAGCCTTAATCACATCTCAAAAACTGTTCCAAAAACTATTAAGTTGGGAATGATGTTTTGACCTATGACTTTGAGAGGACACATTCAAATTATGAACTTTTATACCAAGACATGTCCAGATACTTGTTTGCATTATCACTTAACGCTTTCATTATCTTATGGATTTCATTTTTATTCTGTTGTTAGTGTCTGCTGGCAAAAATGATTCAGCCTAATCTTTAATTTTTGTTTTTCTCTTTTGCTTTTGAGTTAATGCTTAATAAACAACATAATAATCTAAATATACAGTTATTTCTAGATCTACCAAACAAATTACATTTATATATAGTGTCAGAAATTCACAGTCTATGTGGTAGAAACATCCCAGTTATTCACGTTTTGGTGGTATTTAGTGTTTGTTTCTACCTTTGGTGTCAATGGATTTTTCTATGTAGTCCAAGATGACCTGGAATGCTCTATATTGACCAGGCTAGCCTTCAACTCTTATTAATTCTCTTGTCTCAGTGCCCTGAGTACTAAGATAATTTACATATGCCACTATATCAGACTTGTTGATGGTACTCAGATGTGGGGACTAGATATTTAAGATTCCATAAAGTCATCATAATGGCATCCTATAAAGGACTGGTTTCTTTGAAATGACAGAAGAAACAAAATGTGCTAGTATATCTCCTCTATCCCAACATTATAATGTATCAAAAGCAACTGTGTCTAATGTGTTCTCACATGCAGGTGCTGAGTTCAATGTGATGTTGTCCCCTTCTGCTGCATTCGGGTCATAATGTAATCATCTTTTTGTATACCAAGTCAAAGACTTTATTATTGTCTAGTAAAGTCAAAGTATAACACTTATGGTATAAGGATATTATGTGAACTTTAAATTAAGTTGTCCATAAAGTTATGGGGGGTTCACAAATAAGAGGAGAGAAGTGGGAAGGGGAAGAAAGAAGGGAGGTCAAGAGAGAAGAGAAGAAGAGGAAGGGACAGATAAAGAAAATAGGGGAGGGAAAAGAGATGAGAGGTTAAGAAATGGGAAAAGAGTTAAAAGGAAAGGAAGCAAGAGGTGTGGATGAGAGAGGGAGGAGAGGAGAGGGGAGGGAATGGGAGGGGAGCAGAGGGGGGGGGGAAGGTAAGGTAGGAAAGGAATTGAGC
Organism: Grammomys surdaster; assembly: GCF_004785775.1. Classification (NCBI taxonomy): domain Eukaryota; kingdom Metazoa; phylum Chordata; class Mammalia; order Rodentia; family Muridae; genus Grammomys; species Grammomys surdaster. The sequence continues at coordinate 7,673,831 of NW_021604565.1, forward strand.
ATCTACAAGCAGCTAGGAGAAAATGCACAAATCCCTGGCTGTACTCTGGAGTCATCAGTATCTTGACCTTGGCCTTGCGTCTTACAGAACTTCACCATGTTTCTGAAATTGAAGACAATTCTTAATGTAATGTAAGTAAACTTACATGCATAAACTGGAAAAATTATAAAATTAGGAACAAATAAATGAGTAAATACATCACAGCAAAGTAGTAACCATGAATAATGGAATCAGATAAATTGGAAATTCTTTAACTTATTTTTGGAAATATATTTACATAATATAATGCAAGTATCAAAATTTTGGCTTGAAAGAAACGATGTAAAACACTATAAGCATGAAAATGGAACTGATAACTCAAATGCTTTATCAAATTAAGTACCTTTGGAATGTTTACAGTTGAATCAGAAAAGAAATTAAGTATAATTACATAAATATAAAATGTAAACTTTTCTTTCATGAATAGACTGCGAACACAAGATGACTAAACTTGTGATAAAATTCATGGCCATGTGAACTGCACTTTCATTTTTAAAAGACACTGAAAATTTAATAGTTTGAACAACTGAGATATTTTAAGCAGTAAGTTCATTTTAGAAATCTAGGCGTAAAGTCTTAAGATTTAAAGATTGGGCTTTGAAATTAGTTTAAGTGATGACACATAACTGAATGTATAAGCATTCATTTCATACATATTTTATATAGTACAATTAACACTTATTTACAAAATTTTTATATAATGATGAATATATTAGATACTTCTAAATATTTACCACCTTCAGCCTAAAAATCAAATAATCACAACAACAAAAAAAAAAAACTCCACAGTTGTTGAAACTCAGGTTCAGTATTGTTACTTTGTGCTATGTATTTCCCTGACTGAGATGTGGTTTATTTGAAATGGAAAAATATATGGTCAGAGTTGTGTACATTCTGCTTAAGAAAATGAAGGAAATTATTTCAATTATTTCTCCTTACCTATTTATTTCTCTTTTAAAGAAGTAACTATATTATTAGGTTCAAGTTTGCCTTAGCTATGTTTCCTGATTCTGTGATATCTTTTGTAATATAACTTGATTCATGTGACATTCCCCAATGACACTAACTTATTTCTGTAGTAGCAATATTGTGCTATTTCAGAGCTCAGCCAGTAACCTGAAACTCTTGCTCTAAGTCTGTTCTAAATATCAGCACTGCAGAAAGTTCAACATTAACAAACTGAAAAAGTTCAGAACATTTTTACTTTTTTCTTTTTTAGCCCTGGAGGAATTCTAAGAATCTTCTCCCTCTGTGCTTAAACTCAGGAATAAAAATTGGTAGGATACTCATAATTTTGGTGAACAAAAAATTAGAATACAGTCTAAGTTTTGCTCTTGACAACATGACAGGAAATTTATTTTTTTGGTAAATTATTTGGCATCACAGATTTTAAAGGGACACAACTATAACTGTGCACAACTATAACACAACTTAAATCGTACTCACAGGACAAATATTATTAAAGATCTGTTTGGTACATGAGATAACAATTATTGGAGCTTTATATTAAGCAACTTTGTCATACCTTTGTCATCTGTTTAGTCATTTTATTAAGTAAATATAAGAGATATGATTAAGTTTATTAAACTTTGTGGGTTAATTCAATGCTCACCACAATAGAGAGAGCAAAGAACTTTTCAATAAATGACTTCTCAACAGTGCTTATTTCACAGAACAGAGTCCTGCACACACTGCATATTTCTGTATTGCCGAGCTACATTGCTAGCTCTTAATAGAAAAATGAGGAGACAAATGTAGCAAAAAGCTAACTGAACATTAATGAGCAATAGGAATAGATGAATTTCCACTATGTTCATTCTGCTGCTATTTCACTGACCCAGGTGCAACACGAAAGAAATATTCTGTATTCACTGTAAGATTATTTCTCTATTTGATAATCTTTAACAATCCTAACAATACTGACAGAATCAATGTTCAAAGATTGTATTCCCACTTCAGTGAAAGCTTGAGATATGATATTCATGCTGGCTATTAATTATAATTAAATAATAATGATTTATTTCTATACTTGTATCGTTCTTCTGTGCCTTTTATTTTAAACACATTTGATCTGTCAGTGGAATTATTTCTTTTTACTTATTAATGACTTACTATTTCCAATGAATAATATTTTTAACCATTCAAACCATTATTATAATTAGCTATTTGATATAGACTGAAAGGAAAAATTTAGTAATATATTCATTCATTCTTTAAGAATTACATACACCATATTTTGATCACATTCACTCCTCTACCCTAGTTCTTATATCCACCTCAACTTCTCTACCTACCAAATGGCTCTTTCTCTCCTTTTTTGCTTTATAATTTTTTATTAAATATCTACCAAGTTACCCAAATTTCTTGGTAGTGAGGCCTGCTCTAAAACCTGGCACAGCTTTAAAGAAAACTGAACCTCCACTTGCAGCAACTAAATATTATCAACAGCTCCTGAGTTAGAGTTTCTGCTAGTATAATAAACACCATGACAAAAGTAGAACAAGAGGAAAGGAGAGTATTTTGTTTTTCATTTGTTTTGCTTGTTTGTTTGGTGGTTTGTTTTTTTGTTTTGGTTTTTAGAGACAGGGTTATTCTATGTAGCCCTGGGTCTCATGGAACTCTCTGTCGACTAGGTTGGGCTCAACTCAGAGATCCACTTTCCTCTACCTCCTGAGTGCTGGCATTAAAAGCATGCACTACCTCCTGTTTCAATCACACATCCATGTCATTGTAAATTCTCCAAGGAAATCAAGAACACAAAGCAGGAACCATGAGGCAGGATCTGATGCATAAGCTGTAGAATACTATTGACTGCTCCTCATGACTTGCTCAGTCTGCCTTCTTATAGCATCCAGAGCCACCAGCACAGTAATGGCACTGCCCAGAGTGAGCTGGGCCATCCCACAATAGTTATCAATCCAGAAAAACAGCCTTTTCCATTGTCCAATATTTTGAACTAATATTCTATCTTCTTTAAGAATTCTAGATTGACATACTGACATAAAGCTAGCCAGTATAATTGACCCTTTGTAAACTTCACTCACAAACACACCACTTTTATACCTTAACTGTTTCTTTCTTATTCATCCCAAGAACTCGATGTTAAAATATAAAATTGAACTATATTTAGAAGTTCAATTTCCTTGAGACAGCCAAAGTATCTTTTAAAGTTGAAGCCTCTTTAAAAGATCTAGAGTCTCCAGAAAACTGTGGTCTTCATAAAAGTTCATGCTCTTACTAAAATTGCACCGTTTCTCTAAAATATGCATGGTCATATATCTGTAGGTTTGAGTAAAAATCAAAATAAATTAAAAACATCTTATTCCAAAAGAGGATAACAAGGACACGGTCACAATACACTCAGAGCAAGGACCAAGTTGAGTGTGTAAGGTTACATTTTTGACAACTCCGGCCCACTCTTGGTCCTTTCAGTTCCCAGGGGCTCTATTTCTCCAGTTCTGCTGTATGCAGCCCAAAACAGCTTTTCTTGAAGCATCAGGCTGCATCCACTGCACTGTTCTGGTCCTTGATGATGTCACTGACAGCTCAAAAATTCTGTGGTCTCAGCAACTGGCCTTCACCTTCACGAACAATGTCTCCTGAGATTTCTTTAGGGATTCTGACACTGCAACATGGTGTCAAAGGCCTCAACTTCTATCCACAACTCCCTCAACCTTAGCCTTCTACTGCAACTGAGGCCATGGTCAATGGCCTTTCTATGCTCCTGTTCAATTATTTCAGGTCTACCACCCAATGTCAAGTCTAATCTGCTCTCCATGACCCCTCTATGCCTTCAATCTCAATTCCACCTGAGTGACGCTTATACTTACTGCCTTTGGCTGTTAATGTAACAGGTAGCTTCAACCCACACTGAACCACAACTTCTGTGTGATGACCTTAAAGAAATAATCCCCCAGAAATTCATCTCAATGGTACTGCCCTCCTTTTAATCACTACTGATTTCTCAGCTCTGGATGACTAGCATTTGTTCCCTCAGCAAAGTAAAGGTTTCATCTTTATGTTCCTGTTCTGCTCTAGATTATAGCCCATTCATTCTTCATCCCCAGCTGACTAGACATCATAGATGACCTGCAACACATCTCCTACCCTTGCTGAAGTCTTTTCTCCCCACTGAAACTTCCCAAGCCATATCTTTTGCGAACATCTGCATTGCTGCCAGCAATATATTAAAAGGTCCAGTAGAGCAGCACACTAAACTCTAAATACTCCAAACTCATCTTCAGGCCAAAGTCCTAAAACATCAATTGCCAAAGTCCAGCCTCAGCTTGGCAAGGAGTTCTGAGGAATGGATGTCTGGGAGCAGTGAAGCAAACTAGCCCACCTTTAACATCTGCTGCATAACAGGATCTGAAGGAGTCAGCAGAAAGTCTTCCCTTTGAGCAAGTCTCTCCTCCGTAGTGTAAAAGGCAGGGAGAATATCACATGATGCTGGAAAGTTCTTGTATTTTCCTGTACCTCCCAATGAAAAATGGCTGTGCTTTGGTCAACATTGGAGGCATGTCTCACACCATAAAGTGTGGAGGCAGTAGACAGAGTTGGACAATTTTCAGGACTATCCTTGTCATCTATGTGAGACATCTACTCCAGTATCCAAAAGGCTTTGCTAAGTTTTCCATTTATTATTGTATACTTGAAAGGACCATTTTTCTTTAACTTCTTCCACTCAAAACACTAGATTACTTGAACCAAAATGTACGTCTCCTCTGACCTGGTTTGTATTGACTGACCCCAACACATAATGCAACAACAACATTTGTGCAACTCTCTGACCTGCATGAATCTGTACTGATTTGTGTGTAGCTGCAACATGATATTTATCTTTCTTGTGTAGGCAGTCAATAACTCCTGGAATTACATGTATCAGTTGTAGAAAGATAGAACCTCTGCCTAAAGTTAGCCCCACTGGGTCTGTGGCCAATGGACCATGCACCCCTGTGGGCACAGTCACTGGTGGAGAATCAGAAGTTAATATGACCGAAGCAGTAGAACTGAGGTTCAATCCTGTGCTTCCTGGGGTGGCTAGACATAGGGAGTTGGCTGACATTCTTGATTGACTAGAGCAAAATGATTCATGTTAGCCCCCATTTTTGAGGGCCCTGGGGCTAGGTCCCCTGAAGGTTTCCCTGTCGAGGACAATTCTCTTTAAAGGGGATTTTTGTGAAATTCAGATCTTCACTCTCTTTGTCAATGGTAGCCTTTCTGGTAGTGTGGGCCTAATGTAACTGGAGGGGCAGTTTCTGCTCAACCCACAGCACTCTGTTGCCCTGGTGCTTTTCCATATTGTCAGTGAGGGCATTGGCAGCTTATATTCCTGGGCTGTCCAGAGTTGGCAAAAGGCCAGAGCTTGGATCTTTATTTTTAGCCCTCCTCCCACTTTTTGAAATGAGGAAAGACCTTGCAAAGCTGCCTCCATTGCAAGTCCCTGCACTGGTGAAGGTTTAAAGTCAACACAGAGGCAGACAAAATCTGTAATACTTCACAACAGAGAATCACTCTGTTGGGGGGTTTCTGGAGCTGCATCACCCAGCCTTGCATGAGACTGTTTTCTAGGTTTTCTTTTCGTTCTAACCTTGACTTTCCAAGCAGTGCTTGTTAAAAGAGGAGGCAATTTCACATTAAGATACCTAACAGCTTCTTCGAAGTCGAGAGCATTGCTGAAATCAAGCAGCTTGTCTTCCAATTCAGTTTTTAAGGTCTGCCTAATCAGATTCTACAAAGAGCATGCTTTGACACTTCTCCACCCTGTGAACCTGTACCCACTTGCCAAGTTTTTTACAGACCTTATGCCATGGACCAGAGCTCAATGATCCTTCTTTAAGTAACCATTCACTAACTTTCTGTATAAACTCAAAGAAATCTTGCAAAAGCCTAGTGTACATCTTGATGAATTTCTTACTAACTGCTTGTTTTTAAAACCTTAACATACATGTTTTTGCATTTTTAATTTGCTTGACACATTTTTATTTACCAACTCTTCACTCTTTTGCCAAGCTCTATCTCAAATGGCAGGGGAAGTGAGGGTGAAGGAGTGGGTACCACAGGTGAAAATCCATCCCAAACAGAACTTCTTTCTTGCCTTCTTTCAATCCTTGTACCAGGTGCCATCTGCCAGGATCCAGCCTTGGCTTGGTCAGATGTCCTGAGAAACGGATCTGTGGGAGCATCAAAACAAAGGGCTCAAAGTCAAATCATGGATTACAAGCCTATGCCTTACTGGAGATGGCTCCCTAGACAGCTATCTATAGACAGCTTGTGACTCTATTGTCTGCTTAAGACTACTTTCTTTTGAGACAGCTCTGCCTGGTTAAGAGAGTTAGCTTTCACCTTGAGACTGCTCTCTCTGGTTGAGACAGCTCTCCCACAGCTAGTAATACTTCTAAAGGCTCTCTGAATAGCTCAGAGGTTTTCTAACCAGAGTCAGAAAAGCTTCTATAAAAAATAGTTTTGGATTTTCTGATCAAGTCAGAAATCCTGCTTGAAAAATTCTAAAAGTAATTCTTTGGTTTACTGAGTTCTCTAAGTAATTCTTGGGATTTCCATCCAAGGATAAGAAATCCTGTTAGAAAAATTATTGAAGAGATGTTTTTCAGTTTCTAGAGAGCCTCTTGCTAGGAAACTTCTAAGGAGAGAACTGCTATCACTCTCTCCAAGCTCATCTTATGTAGACCCAAAGCCCAGTTTTGTTTTGTTGTTTTATTTACAGTCTTTTACTGTGGGTTCCCTCTTGAACATCCCATGAATCAGCATCACATAACCATCACATGGTTGGTGCTCCTTGAATCTTAGAGACACACGCACACATTTTTTTAACATTGCAAAAGAATTCAGAAATCTGCCTGTCTTTTTTAATCACAGACATTACGCTAGCTGAGTGGGACCCCCCACCCTAAAATTACCATTCCTACTGCACTTGGGCCTTGACCTGAACTTCCTTTGTCCCAGTCTGTCCTTGAATTTAAGAATCTGTCTGCCTTTGTATCTGCCTGTCGTTGTATCCTTCTGAGAAGCTGGCTCTTAGTGCATTTCCCTCTGTTCCTTTAGATCTGTGAAGTTCCTTATACAATTCATATTGCATTCTTATAATTTGCATAGTTGAGAAACTATATGTTTTGAACATATGTTTTTAGGATTCTTTCTCACAGCTTTAAGGGCTGTCCTGTAGGTCATATTATTCTACCATTTTACTGAGAGCCAGATATAGCCTTGTCTCTTGAACTCATGCTGCCTCCGACTACCATGGAGTCATTAACATTGTCAGAGGACATTCCTAGTAGGAGGACTATGAAAATATGTACAGTATTATATAAACAAGCCTTATGCCCCAGCAACCATAAGCACTTGTGAAGGCCCATGCCCTGTTGGCTCTGTTCTAGGGGAGGGAATGTCATTCTGTGCCTACCATGACCATGATAGATTCAGTAACCACTTACAGTTCTTTTTAATGCATGGAAGGTCCTTTCACATCAGTACTTTCCTGATAGCAATTTGTGTGTTACTTAGTCATTTTATTTCTGTGATTAACAGTGATGTGGAAGTGTTAGCCAAATAAACCTTTTTCTCCCCAACTAATTTTTTTGGTTGTGGTTTTTGGTCACAGCAATAGAAACCTGACTGAGACACTCCACAGTGATTATTTGCTTATATTTGTTCATCACCTGAATGTTTTGTGATTTTAAAAAACCTTCAATATGAATTAAATACGAATTATGAACTGTTCCTAATTTAATATTGACCAAAAGAATAATGATTTTTTAGCATAAAGGCAATTAAAAAATGTAAAATTAAAAGATGAAAACTATAGAAAATCTCATCAAATGTAAAAGGGAAAATGAAAAGTATGGAAGCTTAAAATAGATTACAGCTTAAAATCTCTCTTACAATTAACTTAATGCTACCAACTATCAAATGGTATAGAAGAGCAAATGGCTAGATATTTTCTATGAGAGACACTCTTTAATTTTCTTACATTTTATTTCATTTTAATTAGAAAATTTTGAACATTCACATTCACATGTGAAATTTCTGTGTCTTAATGTATTGGGAGTGGTGATTTACTGATGGCTATTTTTATCCTCGGAAGTTAATCTACTTCTTATGGGGAAAAATTTCTATTTCTTGACAATATGCTTTTATCAATACTGGCTTTTCATGTCAAACCTACATTTAAATGTTTACTTGATTCATGTAGCTGCTATTTTCTAACCTCTGGTAAAAGGCAGAGTACAAAATGAAAATATTCAAGAGTAGGTGGATTTCACTAACCATATTAAGTAGAAATATACTATGATCCCAAAGTTAAAATCAGTTCACAATGTATTTCTTCTCTAATACACATGTAAAGGGATTAGACAATAGCAACATATGCTGAGAACAAACATTGTTTTAAGTTCTTTAATATATTAAGATTTTTACTTCCTGTAACAACCCAGTGAAGTTGGTAAGACTGATGTCACCCAGCTACATATGATGAAGCAGAATTTCTGCAATTGTGATTGGCAACCTTATATTACTATAGAGTGTACATATTAGCCTGAACCCAGGCAGAAGGGTCTGTGAAGTCCAGTTTGTGTTCATTGGTTCATGAAACTGTTGTGACATGTGTAATCTGTTCTGCCTCTGTTAAGATAATGGAAAAGAGTCATCAATTGAATAAATAGACTCCAAATATCAAAAAAAAAAGTCACTGCCTATTTGGCCAGGAACTGGAGACTAGGTAACCATAAGACCTAGGATAGGACCTACATCACTGACCAAATGATGATGACGATGGTGGTGGTGATGGTGGTGGTGATGGTGGTGGTGATGATATTCTAATATACTCATAGATTGGTGCCTAGCCCAATCATCATCACAGACATTTCATCCAGCAACTTATAGGACCAGAGAGTATATACATCTTGCTATACTAGCAAGAGAAACTTATTGGCTAAATCCTTGGGCGGGCCTACCTAGATACCTCATTGGTATAGAGAACTCTGTGATACATGACTGATGATCGTGATCTTCATGTGGGTTGCTGTGATCATGTGTTCCAGGACTGGAACCTGATAGGGAGCAGGTGAAATACCTACTGGTCTCAGATATAAGAATTCTGGGGCTTCTGAATCCATTCAACTTTCTCAGTTTTTGTCTGGTGGCATGGTTCCAGTTGCCCCATGATGGAGTATCAAAATCATGGTGATGCATTATTTTGTACATGTGGAGAAGGAGGCAAATACATGAAAGCCTAACTTAGCAGTGGTCATGATGAAGGAACTGCTGTCAACAATGAAATTTATGGAGTAAGGCTCACCAGTTAGTTGAGCTGTGTGAATGTAACTAGGAGAGACAAAGTCCCAGTTGGGATTGCTCCCAGTTTCCCTTGTTGCTGCTATATTTTATCGTACTCCAAATAGTGCCACTCCTTGAGCTAAGCAGATTCAAACAACCACACTGACATCCCTCTGACATCCCTCTTTCTGTTCTAATAAAAAACAAAACTTTTCTCTCAAATATAAATTGAGTACAACTATTACCATTTTGTAGTTTATAAAGTACAAGATAGACCTAATATCCAGTTCATCATTTTGGTTAATAGCACATTTATTAGCACATATTAATTGTATCAATTTCTATGACATTTTCATATGTACAGACATTATGTCATTAATCATATACATTCATATCCATGCTTCTCTTCTAGCATCTTTCTCACTAAATTAAAAATCCTTCTAAATTTATTTGTCACCTGTTTTTACTCTAGTGCATTATAACTTTTTTGTTTGTTTGTTTGTTTTGAGACAGGGTTTCTCTGTGTAGTTCTGGATGTCCTGGCCTCGAACTCAGAAATCTGCCTGTCTCTGCCTCCCAAGTGCTGGGATTAAAGGCGTGCGCCACCACTGCCCGGCACATTATAATATTTTAATTATTAAATGTATACTCTGATATTAGTGGTAGAAAATTCTCAACAATTATTCACAACAAAAAAAACAGTATTACAGTTCTAATACTTCTGTAATAGCACTAGAGACTAGTTTCTTACAGACCCTGAACACATGGGGAAAATGCAGATCCACAGGACAAGCAGAATTCATGACTTAGAAATATTAGTAAGTACTGTTTTCTAAATATTAACAACAACCACACTTTTCAGAAATAATTCTCCAGTTGTAGCCATCTGTAATCCTGTGTTTTTACACCTGGTCCCTTTGTTCCCAGAAACAATGACTCTGAGACTGAATTATTATAAATAATTGCCCAGACCAAAAGCTAGAGCTTGTTCCTCAACTAGCTAATAACTTAATATTCTGTATATTCTATTCTATGAACAACACGTGGCTGGTTACTTGGCCCTCAGTTTCAAGAATCTGTCTTTATCAGGCTCCATTTCTTATAAAAATAACATATGTACAATAATAACAATTATGAAAACTAGTAGATAAGATTTACATATTTGATGTCTAGTTCATATATACTTGGCAAACTTGGAGAAAGTATTCTATTATCTATCCTTTCTTGATGAATTTCAAGTTCTGTACCTAAATCAATTTCTATAATAACTTTTACTACCAAACTAAAACATCTTCTTAGATTTAAAAAATATTTTATTAAATTCTAAACAACTTAATCTTCATATGGGAATATAAGTGTCTAGTCTTCAACCCCTTAGAGACTTGATAAGGAATAAATATTACTTGAGTATTCAGGAAGTACAGACAAATCTATAGAAATGAAAGAGAAAGCTGGACGTCAGGACACTCCTTTAAATTTCTAATGTTGGAGCACCCATCTTCAGCTTTCTAGCTGAGTATATCTCACTGATGTTGCTGTGAAACAGGAAGTATGAAGAACTTACCTACCTTGTCTTCAAAAAACTGAGCAATTAACTTCCCTTCACCCAATTTGTCTACATTGGACAACATAATGTCAGCAGTTGAAGCAAGGACATTTTCTCCGCTGTGGCTACCTTGCCACATATGAAGCAAACTCCATAAAGAGTTTCTTGAGGGCTCATCAGCTTGCTTGAAGTTGAATGGGGCACTGCCAGAAGCTGACATGTATCATTGTCAAAATAGTCTTAAATTAATAAAACATTGTTAAATGTCATATTCTGTACATCTGAGGTTTTTGAATACCATCCATCTCTCTATAGTACATCTGGATTGTTTATGTCTAGCTATTTATTATCAGTTCAACCTAGGAAGCATATTTTTGTAAAAACTAGAAAAGCATCGAACATGACCATAAGTTTGGTTGATTAAATACTGTCTTAGGGTTTCCATGGCTATGAAGAACGACTATGATCAAGGCAAATCTCATAAATAAGAAAATTTGGGGGGGCTGGTTTACGGGTTCTGAGGTTCAGTCAATTATCATCATGGGGAGAAATACGGCAGCTTCTCCAGGCAGGTATGGCAATGGAGAATCTGAGAGTTTTACATCTTGTTCTGAAGGCAAATAGGAGGAGACTGTTTTCAGGCAGCTGAAAGGATCATCTTAATACCAAATACTACAGTGACATACTTCCTCCAAAAGGCCACAACTTCTAATAGTACAACTACCTGGGCTAAGCATATTCAAAACAATACATTCAACTCCCTGGCCCCCACAGACATATTCAAACATATGAGTTATAGGGGCCACAATTAGCCATAGCATAATGAAAAATACATTTAGTCCAACTTTAAAAGTCCCCATTCTAAGTCCGCATCAAACATAATTTGTACCCTTATTCAATATATTGCATCTGCATGGCTTGCCATTTTAATTCCTGATAGCCTAATGGATTTTACTTATTGGAATCTACCTTTTCTGTTATTATAGATTCCACATTGGATTATTCTAAGAATTCTTTATTTTGATTTAAAGAATCCTCTAACCTCTGGTCTATGGCCTGTAAACTAGCATCTAATTTCTCAGTCTCTTTTTTGTCAAAGTCTGCCTTATTCTGGTATCTTCTTAAAGACAATATAGAAAACTGTAATCATTATTGAAAAAATTATTTGTATGCTGATAAGAAAAAGTCATATGGAATCTAGAGGTATTGTGTCACTTTAACATAAGATATTTTTCTTTTTGATCTTTAATTATTTCAAGAACTTCAGTTTACCAATTTTAATCTTAATGCCTTACCAGTTCAGAAAGTATGGGGCTGTTAACTCCCATCAGCTCCAGGAAAATGTTTCTTTATAAGCTCCCCAGGCCAATGTGTACCAAAGTTGGCTAACACTACTGGCTCTAGAAGGGTACCTTTGCTGGGTCTTGGGCTAGAGTAGCTGTTTTCCCTCTGATTCCTGCAGGCCCCAGACCAAACCATGCTTCTTTGCCTCGGATTCCATTTAGGTTTCAGCCTTCACATGGACCTCTTAGCTCCCTCTGAAAGAAATTTATCCTCAGGCTCTGCTAGGATATTGTGTGTGGCTCTAGTTTCCTGTTCTACCTGTTGCTTATAGCCCTCAGCTCAAATGCTTAGTCTTCCATAGCAGTTATTTAAGAGCTTGTGCTTCACTTTATAGTCTGGCTTTTATTTCCTGAACTTTTTGCTACAATCTGAATCTAGTGTCCTAATCTTGTAATACTATGCCTGATGGTGGAAAGCATTTGTAGTTGGAACTATCCATATACATGAGTCTTTTCATATTAACTACTTTGTTCCCAAAAATAATGACACTGAGACTAAATTATGAATAATTCCAAGGTCAAAAGCTAGTGTATTCCTAATAACTTAACTCCCTGTATATTGTATTCTATGAATACCCCAGGTTCATTAACTCGTCTTCAATTTCATGAGTCTGTATTCATCCATCAGTGTTTCCAGGAAAACCTCCTGAAACTATTTTCCAGCATACACCCTGTCACCTCCACCTCTGTGAGTGTGTGTGTGTGTGTGTGTGTTTGTGTCTGTGTGAGTGTGTGATGTCTCACATTCCAATCTTGCTCTAGCTCATTGACAAAAGGCTTTTTTATTGATAGGTGAATGTTTTTACCCAGTGCATGAGTTTATCTATACACCTAGTGAATCCAGTCATCTGATTCTAATGAATAACCTAAAAAAAACCACAATAGATTATAGCTTCTATGATGATGTGTTATTTTGTACAGATTAGAGATTTTAAGATGTAATAAAAGCCAAAAATAAGTCACTGAGACTTATTTAATAGTGAAGTTTTCCTAAAAGCCTTGAAGCCATGATCCCAGGGTCATTAGATGGCCCATGAAGAATTATATACAAGAATTGCTTTGTGGCCTCCAGAAGTTGAAAGCAGTACTTTGCTGAGTGTAGCAAGGACATTGAGGCCTTAATCATTGCATTGCAAAGATATATATTTTGCCAGTAACATGAATAACTAAATATAAATTCATCCTCAATGAATATCCCAGATATAAACACAGATTGACTGAGGCCACCATTACAACCTTGTAAGATCTTAAGCAGAGAACTGAGATGTGCTTGTGGACACTTGATCTGAAGGAACTGAAGATAAAACATGGATCTTTTATAAAAGATATAAGACTTAAATGTTTGTGATTTGTTATACAGCTATAGATGGTCAAAGTTTCGAAGAGTTTTTCCTTTGGGGAATGAAAGAGAGAACCATTATATTGAGAATTGACATTGATCAAGTCATTTTCATGTCCACTAATAAGCACTGATATGTAATTGCCAACAGTAACTTCATGTGCCAAACCTAAATTATACCATCTATCATTATGTTATATCATTTGGATGTAATACAGAAGTGGAATATCCTGACAACACCAATGTAGTACTGAGCTGTAGCATTCATTTCATAATTTACGGTGAGTTTGCATTCACCAGACACATATTTCACTAACAAAAAGTAAATAATTTGAATTCATAGAGGAAAGAACTGTTCTCTAATTAGCTTAAATAATACTCCATTTCTTATATACAATGTTAACAATTTCTTTTTTTTAATTTTTATTTCTACTATTGGATATTTTATTTACATTTCAGATGTTATCCCGTTGCCCCATTTCTCCCCCCACCCAGGAATCCCCTATCCCATCCCCCCTCCTTCTGCTTCTATGAGGATGTACCCCTACCTACCCCTGACTCCCACCTCCCCACCCTCGAATTCTCCCACACTTGGCATCCAGCCTTCATGGGACCAAGGATCTCCTCTCCCACCTATGCCCAACAAGGCCATCCTCTCCTACATACACAGCTGGAGCCATGGGTCCCTCCCTATGTGCTCCCAGGCTGGTAGTTTAGACTCTAGGAGCTCTGGTTGGTTGGTATGGTTGCTCTTCTCATGGGGCCGCAAAACCTTTCAGATCCTTCAGTCTTCTCTCTAAGTCATCCATTAGGAACCCCTTGATCAGTTCAATGGCTAGCTGTGAGCGTCTGCTTCTGAATATATCAGATACTTTGAGATCTCTAAGTAGACAGCACTATCAGGCTCCTGTCAGCATGCACTTCCTGACATTCACATCAGCGTCTAACTTTGGTGACTGCACATGGGATGGAATACCCAGGTGGAATGGTCTCTAAATGCTCCCTCCTTCAGTTTCTGTCCCACACTTTGTCTCCATATTTGCTCCCTTGAGTATTTTGTTACTCCTTCTAAGATGGACCAAAGCACTCACACTTGGTCCTTCTTCATGAGCTTCATGTGGACTGTGAGTTGAATATTGGGTATTTCAAGCTTCTGTAATAATATCCAATTATCAGTGAGCAAATACCATGTGTATTCTTTTGTGATTGGGTTACCTCATTCAGGATAATATTTTCTAGTTCCATCTATTTGCCTAAGAATTTCTCGAATTCATTGTTTTTAATAGCTGAGTAATACTCCATTGTGTAAATGTACCACATTTTCTGTATCCATTCCTCTGTTTAAGGACATCTGGGTTCTTTCCAGCTTCAGACTATTATAAATAAGGCTGCTATGAACATAGGGGAGCATGTGTCCTTGTTATATGTTAGAGCATCTGCTGGGTATATGCCTAGGTGTGGTATATCTGGGTCCTCAGGTAATGCTATGTCCAATTTTCTGAGGAACCACCAGACTGATTCCCAGATTGGTTGCAAGATCATTCAATCCTACCAACAATGGAGGAGTATTTCTCGTTCTCCACATCCTTGCCAGCATCTACTATCACCTGAGTTTTTGATCTTAGCCATTCTGACTGGCGTGAGGTGAAATTTCAGGGTTGTTTTGATTTGTATTTCCTGAATTACTAAGGATGTTGAACATTTCTTTAGGTGCTTCTTGGCCATTCGAGTTTCCTCAGTTGAGAATTCTTTGTTTAGATCTGTATCCCATTTTTTAATATGGTTATTTGGTTGTCTGGAATATAATTCCTTGAAATCTTTGTGTATATTGGATATTAGCCCTCTGTCAGATATAAGATTGGTAAAGATCTTTTCCCAGTCTGTTTGTTGCCATTTTGTCCTATTGAGAGCGTCATTTGCCTTACAGAAGCTTTGCAATTTTATAAGGTCCCATTAGTCAATTCTTGCTTTTAGAGCATAAGCCACTAGTGTTCTGTCTAAAGGTTTTTTTTTCCCTGTGCCTAGGTAATTGAGGGTTTTTTCCACCTTCTCTTCTATTAGTTTCATTGTATCTGGTTTTATGTGAAGGTCCTTTATCCACTTGGACTTGAGCTTTGTACAAGGAGATAAGAATGGATCAATTTGCATTTTTCTACATTCTGACCTCCAGTTGAATCAGCAACATTTGTTGAAAATGCTGTCTTTTTCCACTTGATGGTTTTAGCTCCTTTGTCAAAGATCAAGTGACCATAAGTATGTGGTTTCATTTCTGGGTTTTCAATTCTATTCTATTGATCTTCTTGACTGTCTCTGTACCAATGCCATGCAGTTTTTATCACTTTTGCTCAGGGATGGTGATTCCCCTAGAAGTTCTTTTATTGTTGGGAATAGTTCTCACTATCCTGTTCTTTTGTTTGTTTGTTTGTTTGTTTGTTTTTGTTGTTGTTTTGTTATTCCAAATGAATTTGGAAATTGCTCTTTCTATCTCTATGAAGAATTGATTTGGAATTTTGATGGGGATTGTATTTAATCTGTAGATTACTTTTGGCAAGATGGCCATTTTTACTGTGTTAATCCTGCCATCCCATGAGCATGGGAGATCTTTCCATCTTCTGAGATCTTCAGTTTCTTTCTTCAGCGACTTGAAGTTCTTGTCATACAGATCTTTCACTTGCTTGGTTAGATTCACAACAAGGTATTTTATATTATTTGTGACTATCGTGAAGGGTGTCATTTCCCTAATTTCTTTCTCAATCTGCTTATCCTACAAGCATAGGAAGGCTACTTATTTGTTTGAGTTGATTTTATATCCAGCCACTTGGCTGAAGTTGTTTATCACATTTAGGAGTTCTCTGGTGCAAGTTATCCATAAGCATCACTTATGGATACTGTCATATCATCTGCAAATACTGAAATTTTGACTTCTTCCTTTCCAATTTGTATCCCTTTGACTTTCTTTTGTTGTCTAATTGCTGTGGCTAGGACTTCCAGTACAAAATTTAATAGGTAAGGTGAGAGTGGGCAGCCTTGTCTAGTTCCTGATCTTAGTGGGATTGCTTCAAGTTTCTCTCCATTTAGTTTGATGTTGGCTACTGGTTTGCTGTATATTGCTTTTACTATGTTTAGTTATGGGCCTTGAATTCTTGATCTTTCCAAGACTTTTACCATGAAGGGATGTTTAATATTGACAAATGCTTTATCAGCATCTAGTGAGATGATTACGTGTTTTTTTTTCCCTTTGAGTTTGTTTATGTAGTGGATTACATTGAGGTTTTCCAAATATTGAACCATCTCTGCGTTCCTTTGATAAAACCTACATGATCATGATGGATGATTGTTTTGACGTGTTCTTGGATTTGGTTTGAGAGAATTTTATTGAGTGTTTTTTCATCGATATTCATAACAAAGATTGGTCTTAAGTTCTCTTTCTTGTTGAGTCTTTGTGAGGTTAGTTTGAGGTTTAATTTGGATACTGTCTCTGTTCCCTCTGGATAGTCTGTCTAAGAGTTTATCTATCTTGCTGATTGTCTCAAAGAACCAGCCCCTGGTTTTGTTGATATTTTGTATAGTTCTTTCTCTTTCTACTTGGTTGATTTCAGCACTGACTTTGATTATTTCCTGCAATCTAGTCTTCTTGGGTGAATTTGCTTCTTTTTGTTCTAGAGCTTTCACATGTGCTGTCAGATTGTTAGTGTATGCTCTCTCCAGTTTCTTTTTGTAGGCACTTATAGCTATGAGTTTTCCTCTTAGCACTGCTTTCACTGAGTCCCACAAGTTTTGGTATGACGTGTCTTCCTTTTCATTAAATTCTAAAAGTCTTAATTTATTTCTTTATTTCTTCCTTGACCAAGTCATCACTGAGTAGAGCATTGTTCAATTTCCATGTGTATATGGGCTTTCCATTGTTTTTGTCATTATTAAAGACCAGCCTTAGTCCATGGTGATTTTATAAAATGCAAGGGATTATGTCAATCTTTTTGTATCTGTTGAGGACTGTTTTGTGATCAATTATACGGTCTATTTTGGAGAAGGTCCCATGAGGTGCTGAGAAAAAGGCATATTCTTTTGTCTTAGGATGAAATGTTCTATAGATATCTGTTAAATCTCTTTGGTTCATAACTTCTGTTAGTTTCCCAGTTTCTGTGTTTAGTTTCTGTTTCCATGATCTGTTCATTGCTGAGAGTGGTGTGTTGAAATCCCCCACTATTATCGTGTGAGGTGCAATGTGTGCTTTGAGCTTTAGTAAAGTTTCTTTTATGTATGTAGGTGCCCTTGCATTGGAGCATAGATGTTCAGACTTGAGAGTTCATCTTGGTAGATTTTTCCCTTGATGAGTATGAAGTGTCCTTCCTTATCTTTTTTGATTACTTTTGGTTGAAAGTCGATTTTATTTGATATTAGAATGGCTACTCTGGCTTGTTTCTTGGGACCATTTGCTTGGAAAATTGTTTTCCGCCCTTTTACTCTGAGGTAGTGTTTGTCGTTGTCACAGTTGTTTGTTTCCTGTATGCAGCAAAATGCTGGGTACTGTTTATGTATCCAGTCTGATAGTCTATGTCTTTTTATTGGAGAGTTGAGTCCATTTATGTTAAGAGCTATTAAGGAAAATTGATTGTTGCTTCCTGTTACTTTTGTTATTAGAGGTGGAATTATATTTGTGTAGCTATCTTTTTGGAGGGTTATTGGAAGATTACTTACTTGCTTTTTTTAGGTTGTAGTTTCCCTCCTTGTGTTGGAGTTTTCTATCTATTATCCTTTCAAGTGCTGGATTTGTGGGAAGATATTGTGTATATTTGGTTTTGTCATGGAATATCTTGGTTTCTCCATCTATAGTGATTGAGTGTTTTGCTGGGTATAGTTGTCTGGGCTGGCATTTGTGTTCTCTTCGGGTCTGTATGATATCAGTCCAGGATCTTCTGTCTTTTATAGTCTCTGGTGAGAAGTCTGGTGTATTTATTATAGGTCTGCCTTTATATGTTACTTTACCTTTTTCCTTTACTGCTTTTAGTACTTTTTCTTTGCTTTGTGCATTGGATGTTTCGCTTATTATGCTACAGGAGGAATTTCTTTTCTGATCCAGTCTATTTGAAGTTCTGTAGGCTTCTTGTATGTTCATAGGCATCTCTTTCTTTAGGTTAGGGAAGTTTTCTTCTATAATTTTGTTGAAGATATTTACTGGCCTTTTAAGTTGAGAATCTTCCCTCTCATTTATACCTGTTATCTTTAGGTTTAGTCTTCTCATTGTGTCCTGGATTTCCTGGATATTAGGAGCTTTTTGCATTTTGCATTTTCTTTGACAGTTGTGTCAATGTTTTGCATGGTATCTTCTGCACATGAGATTCTCTCTTCTATTTCTTGTATTCTGTTGGTGATGCTTGCATCTGTGACTCCTGACCTCTTTCCTAGGTTTTCTATCTCCAAGGTAGTCTCCCTTTGAGGTTTTTTTTTTATTGTTTCTACTTCCATTTTTAGATCCTGGATGATTTTGTTTAACCCTTTCACCTTTTTGGTTGTGTTTTCTTGCAATTCTTTAAGGTAGTTTTGTGTTTCCTCTTTAAGGGCTTCTACCTGCTTACCTATGTTCTCCTGTACTTCTTTATGGGACTTATCTATGTCCTTCTTAAAGTCCTCTATCATCATCATAAGAAGTGATTTTAATTCTGAATCCTGCTTTTCCAATGTGATGGGTTGTCCAGGGCTTGGTATGGTGGGAGAACTGGGTTCTGATGACACTAAGTAACTTTGGTTTCTGTTGCCTATATTCTTTTGCTTGCCTTTTGCCATCTGGTTAATTCTAGTGCTACCCACACTCACTCTCTCTGACTGGAGCCTGTACTTTCCAGTTATCTTGCTTGTTTCAGAATTCCTCAGAATTCAGATGCCTCTATGTTCCTGAGCTCCTGGGTGGAAGGACTCCTGGGACTCAGGCTACCTCTGGGATCTTGAAAATTTGCTGCTCTGAGTGCAGTGGTTCCTCTATTATGGTTTAGGATATGGTGTACTCATGGAGAAGACAAGCTAGGTGTTCACTGCTCTTAGAGTAGTGGCTCCTCTAGACTGTCTCAGGATATGGTGTCATCCCAGGAGCAGACCAGCTAGGTGTCTGCCTCAGCCAAAACCATGAAATGAGGGCGAGAAGAGGAGTGGTGTTACACAGGGGCTGGGTTTGAGTGGCTGATGGGTCCTGAGTGTCCCTGGCTCCCAGTTGTAATTCTTGGGTGTAGGGTAGTGGGAGAGGGTTCTAACCCACTGCTCTGAGTGCTTTGGCTCCTCTAGGATGCCTCAGGATATGGTGTCCTCACAGGAGCAGACCAGCTACGTGTCTGCCCAGCCAAAAGAAACAAGTGAGGCACAACAATTTCTTTTTTCAGTGAAATCAATTTTAAAAGTTTTACATACATCTTCGAAATATTCTGAGCCTTTTCTACACATTGTGACTCCACTAAAAATTACTTTAAGTACTACTTTTCAGTCAACATTGTTACTGCTCCCTACAAATAAAACTTAAAACAACAGTAAAAGCCCTCCTAGATGATGACTTTTATATTATTAAGTAACAAAATGTGCAGTTCAACTTTTTTAATTCTAAATGTCATTTACAAACTGATAAAGAAATTTCTGGTTAACTTATCACAGAATCCCCTTGGCTGAAGCTAAAACTCTCTAGCCTCACCTTTCTTCTAGTCTCCTATGAGTATTGTGGCATTATGGCATGCTTGATTGTTTTGTCTAGTTTATATTGTGGTAAAACAGTATCACAGATTGAGAAATGTATAAAGCCTAGAATTATTTAGCTCACAATTATAGAAGCTAGGAAGTTTTGATAAAGTGAGTACAGTGTAGACTCTCTTGCTATTTCGATAAAATATTGGATAGCATACAATGATAATTAAATTACACAACAAAGAATGTGGTGTTGAACTTGATCCTTTGCATGCTGGCAACCACTACCCACTGCAAAACTAATATTGCAGCACAAGCCTCAAAATAGGATCATATTTTAAAGATCCAACATCTAGACATAAAAAAACAAGCACCCCCACCTCAATAGAAGCATCAAGAGAGTTTTCACACCATAGCAACAGATAAAAGGGATTTATCATCAACCAGCCCACTGTGCTGTCAGCATATTGGTCATTTACTTTGCTGTGCTGGTAAGCCTGTCCTAAATACTACCTTTCAATGCTGCAGAGAAACATTTTGAGCAACGTTGCCATTGTCTATAATGTATTTTGCATAGTATGGAAAATATTCCTTTAATATAGAAAAATTCAATCGTGCTAGTATATTTCAGTCAGATTATCACTGAGAGTGCTATGAAGGTGAAAATGTAACTACTTTTTACCAATACACTCACAACATTGAGATTAGCTACTATGATGGGTATTCTGGGTTGTCAATTTGACTATTTCTGAAATGAACTACAATCCAGAAATGGAAGACATAACTGATCT
Source organism: Grammomys surdaster (assembly GCF_004785775.1). Taxonomy (NCBI): domain Eukaryota; kingdom Metazoa; phylum Chordata; class Mammalia; order Rodentia; family Muridae; genus Grammomys; species Grammomys surdaster. Next base: position 7,694,843 of record NW_021604565.1, read on the forward strand.
GTATCTTGAGGCAGAAAGACAACATGCTATTGATCCAGATCTTGAGGCTGGAAGACTTTTGATCTTGATCTTGACATAGGATGAAACATGATTTTGATCTAAATCAACACATACCTTTAATCAAGATCTTGAGGCATAATGGCTGCAGTAGTTTGAATAAGTTTTGCTCCCATAGATTTGTGTATTTGAGTACTTGGTTCATAGGGAGTGTCACTATTAGAAGGTGTTGCCTTTTGTGAATAGGGGTACCCTTGTTGGAGGAAGAATGTCACTGTGTGAGAAGGCTTTGGGGCCTCCTATGTTTAATCTCTGCTCAGTGTGGAACCGAGTCTTATTCAGGCTGCCTCTGATCAAGAGCCATAACTCTTGGTTCCTTCAGCATCATGTCTGCCTGGAAGCTATAATGCTTCGGACCAAGAGGATAATGGACTAAATCTCTGAAACTATAGGCCAGCCCCAACTAAATGTTTTCCTTCATCAGAGTTGCCTTGATCATGGTCTCTTAAAAAAAATAGAATTCCTAACTATTCATTTTGTAGAATTCAACATTTTAATTAATTCACAATTCCTATTTGGGAATTTCTTTTTATTTCAGATGTTTGCTTATAGTAATATTACTAAATATTCCAGTACCTAGTGTTTCCACTACCATGTATATGAGTATAAAATGGATCATTTAATAAGAGTTTACCATTTCTTTTTATTAAAATTAAACAGTTAAAAAGAAGCTTCCTCCATCCCCCCCCCTTTTTTTTTCTAGAGGTAGAGACTCTCAAGCTAGGGTATTGTGGGACCATGAAAGGATGGCTTGGTCTCTGACAGAGCCCTGGCTAGAGATGGTCAGAGACCCTGCAAGGGATGGCATACCTTTCACCACACTCCCAGATTCCAGGCTTCTGACACATGGCCAAAGACCCCCATTGATCTGTGCCTTTCAGTCACATAGGGCAATGCCCCAACAGCCTCTCCCAAAGAGAGGTTTGTGTCACCTATCACAGGTACAAGGCGTGACAACAGGCCTCAGGGCCTCAAGAGATCTCCATATTAATGACATACCTAAGGGCCAGAGGGCATAGCCAGTAGGCTAGCCAAGCCAGCCATGATCCAGCCAAGTGAGTGCCATAACCTAGAGTATCTACCCCGTGGGGTGCCACCAGAGCTTCTCTCCCTCATCCCTCTTGGCTGCAGACCGGTCCAGCCCTTATGCCCTCAAGTCTCAGTTCTTCCCAGGCTCCCAGTGGCATCTGGAAGACCAAAGAGACCACTGGGCTCCCGGTCAGCCACTTCAGCCCAGAGACCCCCCCACAACTCAGGAGCTGTGCTCCCATGGTACATCAGGTTGAGACCTCTCCACACCCGGGCAGAGTTCCACGACTTCTCACAGCCCAACATCAGCCCTGCACAAAGTGGAGTGAACTCAGTCAAATTCCTGTGCTTCTGCCTCCCTGAGCTGTGGCAGACATGCGGGAACCACAACATAGCCCAACAGGACCCGTGCCCATGTGCGAGCTACAGCATCACAGTGTATCATGGACAAAATTTGTCACAATAAAGTTTTCTAAATAGCTCAGTGTTCAACTCTTTGTTACAAATAATTCTGGGAGTTGGAGAAATACCTCACTGTGTCTCCATGAGTTCATATTCATGTGGACCAAATTCAAGTTTCCAGAACTTACATAAAAAACCAGACAGGGTTACCTATCTGTAATTCCAGACTTCATTGCAAGGTTAAAACAGGGAATCTCTAAAACTTTCAGTTCAGGTTGGCATATGCAGTAGCAAATAACAAGGACACTTTTGGGACTGCGTAAGGGTATTCTGGTTCATGGCTGGGCATGGGCCTAGAACTCCGAGACTCTACATGAGAACTGGCAGGCTCCCCCAGAACCCAGAGTCCTGATGCACAGTCTCATCTCTATAGACATACATTGTTCAGTCACATGGGCCATTACAGCCCCTCCCAAAGTGCACAGGTAGAGGGTGTGACTATAGGCCTCAGACCCTAGGGATTTACATACTAATGAAGGCCAGAGGGCAGAGCAAATTAAGCATGCCTCCCCAGATCCTCCCCAGATCCTCCCCCCTTTTCCCTCCCTATTTAACTCAGGACTGCCCTGAGTTTTATGGAGGTACATCCAGATTCATCTACCATCGACCATGACAATAAACCCCTTTGGAACCAAGGACTTCCTCATGTCATTGGGGTCTGCCGCTGCCAAAGCCTCCATCCACCGGAACCTTAGACCTCCTAGTGCATGTGGGACCCACAGCTCGGAAACCCCCCAGGGACATCTCCACCACTATATTTTTCCCACAGACACTCTGTCCGATACTGAAGGTTCTCTTTTCTCCTACATACACACACACATACCAAATAAAAACCAATTCATAAAACTGATAATGTCTATGGAGATGTTATCTCTGGTTGCAGTGCTCAACTTAACTAGGGTAGTAAATGTTATGTGGGCTTGAATACACATAATTCTTAAAATGTTATAGATCTATGTTATGTAAATCACTAGGTATATAATGAAAATATCAGGGGCTGAAAAACTCCTCCCATATAAGTAACTTTCTCCAGCATTACTGAAGACCTCAAGGGTCATTCAGAGACAGAATGAGCTGAAAGATATAGCTAGATAAAGCATAGAGATGTTGGAGAAGCTAACTTCTTTTGGCTTCACTTAGATCACATGACATTTCTTTTAAAATTAGTTGGAAAACTTAATACCGTATACATTTTGTAAGTGATGTGACTATTACTTGACACTAGGAAATATGTATTGTATTATAGTGTGCAAAACAAAATTTATTGGTTTTAGGTTGAAAGTCAACTAATTCTGCAAATAAAATTTTTAAGTTTAAAAACTAAAACCTTTTTTTCCCTGTTATAGTAGATTATGCAGAAAATAAATACAATTCCTAAAGTTTATTTTTTTTAACTATATCAAACTTCTGACACTTTTTTTCAGAAGAAGCAATCAAAAGGATGCATTAAACCTTTCATATTATCTGATCTAAATTTCAAATGATTTTTACTGTATAATAGTATATATTTACACACACACACACATTATATATATACATAAATATGTATATATATAAATATTTATATGTATATGTATGTGTGTATATATATTATACATACAAATTTTATATATATTATAAATATAATGTGCATTTATTTTATAATATTATATACATATACATTGTTTTTATCCTGCAATGTCAATTTATTTCAAGTTAATGGTATGAATATTTTTACAGCCAACAAAAATTATTGTTCACATAGTAATAAACCTGTTATATTAAAATGCATGAGGGGAATCAAAGATTTCTTTATAAAATATATGATGGAATATTATATTGTACCAAATTCTGATATTTCCAAAATAAACCCATAAAGACAACATATAGAAAATGAAAAAAATTGCCAACAGTACCTTCCTTCAAATTTGACACTGAACAATATTCTGCTAAACAAAAGACTTATTTACAACTTAATTCTTGCTGCTATAAAAAGTACATGTTGTAATCTCTATAAGATTAGGCAATATGTAATATCATTTTTATATTTAGACAAATAGATAATGAAACTAGCAAAAAAGCAACATGAGTGATTCAGGTTGGGAAATGGGTTTGGAAAAACGTAATCAGTGGTTAAAATGTCAATCCATTACTTGTCCAATGTCAGGTGCTTGTTGCACAACCTTAATAGCCTGCTAGACAAAATTGCACAGTTTATTCAAAGCTTGACATCAACGTAACATATATTCTTTTACTGCAACCCAGCCCCATCTACTTCATTACTTTCAGCGGACTCACATATTTAATTTATTTTCATACTTACCTGTATGCTTTTTGTCTCTCCATGATGGAAATGATGCATTGGCAGGAACATCAATCTATTTTATGTCTGAGTAGTGTTCTCAGTGCTTAGAGAATGCCCACCACATTAAGGAGAGCTGCTACTCTCATGTTAAATGAATAATTAAATAACTGAATATGAAAATAGTTTTCTTTTCAACTGGTATCAGAGGCATTTTTAATGCTTATAATTGTGTGATGATGTACCATAACACACTTATTCAGAAGTGATGTATAAATTGCAGATTATCTTAAGCTAATGGTAAATGTAATTTTCTGTAGTAGCTCCTCTGCATTTCTTATATTGATAACTATATTTAATAAAGAAAATTTAAATAATATACAAATTTTAATTCACTAAGGCAAATACATTATTTTTAAATAGATTTTTATGCTTGCTACCAAAAATACTGATTCTTAAGAAATAACAGAAATATCAGAAATTGAGATCAGTTGCTCTATCCTCCTTGTTAGCTTATAAGACAAATGTAAAATTGATTATTTCAGAAAAACTTACAGATCACTCTAGTATTTGAAAGGATATATTATCCTCATGAGGCCAATATTGCATTTAGAAACTAAAGCTTCAGTAAAAGAAAGTAGAACAATTTTGACACCCAGCATAAAACTGTTGTTTTACTCTGTGTTATCAATTCATGTAAATGAGATCACAGCCTCAACAAGCTTTGGGGATGAAGAGGCTGTTGAAGAGTCAACAAAAGTGTGCCTCCTGCAGTTGGAAAGGTTTCAATTTTGCCATTTTCTAAACACAGAAAAATGTATCCCTCCAATTCAGAATATTGAATGTCTTATGGAAAGCGAAAGGTCATTTGTAACTGTCCAAAGGATTGATGGAGTTGAGCTACCTTCTTGACCTTCACCCTGCACTCATAAAGAATAGTTTCAGATGACAGAGCATCAGGCAAGTTCTCAGAAAATGTCTTTTCTTCTTTTATATGATATAGCAAGACTGTTACCTGATATTTTCTTTCATAATTGTATGTCAAGATTTAATTACATCGTGCCTTCCCTCATTAAAAGTTAACTGTCATCTAATGCTGCCTAACTAAATCTGTGAATTAGTTTGTTTCTAGCCATTCTTTCTGCTTCTTGCCACTGTTCCCATTTCAGTTTCTTCTATAATTGCTTTGGAGACTCACAAAGTATGCCAAGGTCGTCCCTTACAAACACGAGCCATAACATCACCAACACATGCACATCCCAATTAGTTACAGTCTATAAAGAATAAAGATTCTGAAAGCAGTAAGATTTTTTGATAGTTCAAGGGATTTCTTTCCCTGTGACCTTCAAGACATTAATGAAAATCTCAGTGCAGCTATTGGAAATAAAATATAAATGGAATATAGCACTAAAGTAATAGGTAAAGCTATTGGATTATTGTATGAGTGTGTGTATTTAACACATTTGTCACTTGTGAAATATCTCCAACCTAGAGTAGTTTTATTATCTCTGATCTTGTATAGTAAAAAGTATAGTGTCGTTATAGGGTGTGTCCTATGCAGGGTGATGGCCCTTGACACTCTTTGTGGACAAGTACATCTAAAGTTTCATGCTGATTATTTGATTAGGAGTCACTCGTCCAGCATGGGTTGTCACTGCATTTCCCTTTAAATTCCAGCTCATAAATGTCATGGCCACTTACCTGTTGTTTCCAAGATTATTCAACTATAATTCCTCTTTTGAATTATCTAGACAAAATAAGACTTAAAAATAGAGCATTCCATACCATGGAAAATTAAAAACAAATTTATATTAAAGCTCACATGTTGTAATATTTTGAAAGAAAATATAATAATAGCAACATAATTTCAGGTTTTTGTCTATCTGAGTGACTGTATAGCATAATATGGTAACTTTAGAAGCAAAGTAAATGTTAGAAATCTAAAAATTCCTATTAATATATTTTAATTTGATTGTGTTAGGAAACTAAGGTACATGAAAACAGTCAATTACATATTACTAAGTTTAGACTCTAAGGTTGAAATTCACTTGATAATGCCTACAGCTAAAGAATTACAGAGTCACTGTTGGTATGCATATTATTTCTATTTCTGTGGAGCATTTCCTATTTGGGACATGAAATTGTAGCAGAAAGAGAGAAGGTGAAGTAGTGAAAATTAACCCTTCCTTTATTTCAAAACAAGATGGAAGTTAATTAAACCCCCATGTTTTTCACATTTAAAAGAGCGCCATAAAAGTTGTTGAGTATTTCTACTAACCTCATTGGGTTCTGGGAGCGTCTTGCTTTCCTGGCATCTGAGACTTTCTAGTGGTTACTCCCAGTTCCCCAACCCCCACTGCTACAAACCTCCATTCAATTTCCTGACTCTCTGCACTGCTCCCCAGTTGGGGCTGTCTCTGGATGGCCTTTCCTTCAGTCTCTGCTCCACTCTTTGTCCCTGTATTTCCATTAGACAGGAGCATTTCGGGGTTAAATTTTTTGAGATGTGTGGGCGGCCCCATCCCTCCACCAGGAGCCAAGCCTCTCAATATCTCTACAGCTTCTCTCTCCCTCTTGTTGGGTTTTGGCTAATGTTATCCCCATTGTATCCTGAGAGCCTCTTGTTTGCCTAGCATCTAGACTTTCTGGTGGTTGCCCCTAGTTCCCCCTTTACCCACTGCTACATAACTCTGTTCAATTTCCTGACCCTCTGTACATCTATTCCATCTCCCCCGACACCTAATCCTGCCCACTTTCCCCTTCTACCTCCTTTCTTCCTCTCAAATCTCTCCCACACTCTACCTACTCTGATTATTTTGTTTCTCCTTCTAAGTAGGACTGAAGTATCCATCCTTCGGTCTTCCTTCTTCTTGAGCGTCATATAGTCCATGAGTTGTATCATAGGTATTCCAAGATTTTTTTCCTAATATCCACTTATCAATGAATATATACCATGTGTGTTCTCTTCTGACTGGGTTACCTCACAAAGGAGGATGTTTTCTAGTTTCATCCATTTTCCTGTTTATTTCATGAAATCATTGTTTTTAATAGCCGAGTAGTACTCCATTGTGTAAATGAACCACGTTTTCTATATCCATCCATCCCATCTGCAAACACCAAACCCAAACAATATTACTAATGCTAAGAAGTGCTGGCTAATAGGAGCCCAGTATGGCTGTCCCCTGAGAGGCTCTGCCAGAGCCTGATCAATACAGATGTGGATGTTTGCAGGCAACCATCATACTGAGCATGGGGACCACAACAGAGGAGTTAGGGAAAAGACTAAAGGATCTGAAGGGGTTTGCAATCCCATAGGAAGAACAACAACATCAACTAATCAGACACACCTGAGCTCCCAGGGACGAAACCACCAACCAAAGAGTACACATGGAGGGACCCATGGCTCCAGTGTAGCAGAAGATTGCCTTATCTGCCGTCAGTGGGAGTGGAGGCCCTTGGTCTTGTGGAGACTCGATGACCCAGTGTAGGGGGATGCTAGGGCAGTGATGCAGGAGTGGGTGGGTGTGTCTCTGTTTCTCTCTGTCTCCATTTCTCTGTCTCCATTTCTCTGTCTCCATTTCTCTCTCTCTCTCTCTCTCTCTCTCTCTCTCTCTCTCTCTCTCTCTCTCTCTCTCTCTCTTTCTCTCTCTCTTTCTCTCATCTCCACTTCCTCCTCCATCCTTTACTCCCTCTATTAAGCAGCCCACTAGGCAGAGTTTGTTCTGTTTTCTATCTTCTAATTCTAGTTTTCTGCATGTTTCACTTTACAGTTTTCCCTCATTATGTGGGGTAACATGCAAAGTACAGAAATATGAAATAGGAAATCTTTCGATCTCTGAAATATTCATTATATAATCCTACAACAGTTCAAAAAAGTATCAAACTTGCTCTCAAATATGACTCTTTTCTTTTTCTGCCTTTCTTAAGCATGCAATTTACTTCCCTTTTCTTTGAACCCAACTGAGGAGTGGTGAGGCAGGAGTGGGTAGGTGGGCGAGTGATTTCATAAGCATCCTCATAGAAATAGGGGGGAGATTAGGAATGGATAGGAGGTTTTCAGAGGGGAAACCAGGAAGGGGGATAACATTTGAAATGTAAATAAATAAAATAACCAAAAATATTCTGTAATTAAACCAATTATTCTATATGCTAATTTTAAAAAACAATATAAAAATTAACATTATGAAATTTAAAACAAACAAACAAGCAGAGGATTTCCATGGTTGCTTTCTATCCAAAACTAGAATTATAACAGCACCCTCTAATAGTTCATGTGCACCCATGAACCATCTTGAGTGTCTAAGTGTAAATTTTCTTTTAAATCATATATTCAGATGATAAGTTTTTTGATTCCCTCCTGGTAGGATACATTATATGCAAGTGTTTCATTTATTGTCAATTTTCTACAGTTCACAAATTCACTTTGACACATTATTATGGGCTAGGGAGATGGCTTTGTGGGGGTGATGGCCTGAATTCAGATGCCAGGAACATAGAAACAGATAAATTAGCACATCTCTATAATCCCTGAATTCTGAGAATCAGACAAAGAAGAATATCTGGAAATTCTCAGGACAGATATCCTGTCATACTAAATTGTCATGGGGGTCTGCTTTCCCACTCATAGGGGAGTGATTGGGATGTGATTACAACCAGTGAGTTCTGAGAGGTGAAGCCCATTGGACTGCTGGGAGCAGAAAAGACTTCAGGAAGCAGTGAGTGCAGAGAACAGGTACACAGGAGGCAGGTTCAGTGAGACTGCTCATTTAAAAAAAAGAACAAAGGCTGCTGAAACCTTTGGGGTCTGGTAGGTGCTGTCTGGATGAGTGGTTATCATTTCCCAGGTCCAGGGTGCTATGGAGGCCTCCTTAGCATAAGGAGGAATCTCAGGTGCTGCTAGATATGACCTTACAAGGGGAGAGGAAGTTTAACCTGGTTACCAGGCTATGTGGCCTCAGAGGGGAGCAAAAGTGGGGAAGCATGGTTACAGGAGCAGGTGATGCAGGCCTGAGGTGGGGGTGAGGGTGGGGTACAGGGGCGAGGGGGGATGGAGATGAGGGGGTGGGGGATGGGGTGAGGTGATCAGGAATGATCCTATTTCTGTCAATCTCAGGATGAGAGTTCCAGGATTCTGACATTTCTTGACCCCACTCTTGTTCTGGGCCTACTCCCTAAAATCAATGGCTTCCCAGCCCCACACAAAATGGTAAGGGAAAGGCTATGTGTCAACTGTAGGAAGATGAGGGGCAACATCTACATGGTGTGGTGCATTCTCACCCACATTCACAGATAAACATGTACAAACACATACATGCACACATACATACATACATACACACACATTTCATATACATACACAAATCTTATGTAGTATATAAAATTTCTCATGAAATAACACAGATTGAATTTTATTTGGAGAGAAAGTCTTGCTGAGGTAATCCAGCTGAAGCAACACTGTTAAGGTGGGACTTTGACCTCCTTCATTAAAAGTTTTGTCTTTACAAAGAGGTAAAATTTGGACACAGCAACATCAACAAAGGATGACAGTATGAACTCAGGACAGAACTGTCCATCTAGAAGCTTAGGAGGATCCTAAAACAATTTTTCATTACAGCTTTTAGCATCAACCAATCAAGTCAGATGTTTGGGTGTTGGTTTTGAAAAGTGAACATATATTTCTATTATGAAATCATCTAGCTTGTGAGCCTCTGTTGTGGCAGCATATAATTTATTGGCATCTCATGTGTTTAAAGTAATTTTCATTCATGGAAAAACTGACTGATTAAATACTTTCTGAACAATTCTTGCATTTATTTATTTTTATAAGTCTCATGAAGATCAGAGAAGTGCATGGAATGCATTTGCAGAACCTTTAACCTTCTCTCCCAACTGCTCCAGGGCCCCATCTTCTACCTCAGTCTTTCTTTGTTTCTCTCTCTCTCTCTCTCTCTCTCTCTCTCTCTCTGTCCCTCCCTCCCTCCCTCC
>NW_021604565.1:7704756-7744756 GCF_004785775.1 Grammomys surdaster
CCTCCCCCCCCTCTCCTGCCTCTCTCTTGTCTCTCCAACCTCCTTCCCCTCTCTCTTGTCCCTCCCTCTCTCTGTTTCTTCTTTCTTCCTTTTCTTCTCCTTTGAAACTGATCAGGTCCAGTAGTCTGGTTTGTGTTGGCCAGCTATTACAAGGGTATCAGCAGTGTATCATTAAAGGGAATTGGCTAACCCTTTCCCAGTAGAAATAACTATACAACTAGGTGTAAGACTTCATGCCAGCTTCCCCTTCATTTGCCATTTGTCAATTTTGTCTGGCTTATAAACACTATTTATTTAAAGTCATCTACCAGTTCTGGCTCTTAAAATCTGCCCCTTCCTTCCACATAGTTTCCTGACCCATAAGTAGAAAAGTATCATCTACATATCCCATTAGGGCTGAACATTCCAAAAATGCTTATTCTTTGCACATTAACCATTTGTGGCTCTCTGTATTGTTACTTACTCCATGAAATATCCTTTTAAAGTACTTAGTAGTGCACAGACTTACTGTTACAGCCACAAATCATCAGATATTTTGTTTCTAGGTACATTTTGCTGAAAAATAAAAATTGGTTTTCCCACTACTGGTGAGAGTCAAACTAGAGTAATCACTATGGAAATCAGTGGTGCTTATTTGATAATGTGAAAATAGATCTGCTACAAAATCCAGCTATGCTACTATTATAAATATATCCTAAGGACTTTATATATTCCTTTCAAGCTACTTGCTTATCCAAGGTCATTGCCACTTTCGTTTTTCACAATGGGCAGGAATATGAAATAGCCTAATGCCTATCCACTGATGAATGTATTATAAAACTGTGGTACATTAGCACGTGAAATATTTTTAAACTTTTAAGAAAAGTGAAACATTTAGGTAAATTGATTAAACTTGAATCTGTCATTTTGAGTAACGTAATCCAAACTTAGAAGGTTTATTTTGTTTGTCTAGGAATCAGAAAAGGTAACGGTGGTGTGAACTTTTTGAACTCATCCCCTCCTTTTCATTTTTTTGTGTTCAGTTTAAGTAATTCCTTCTTCCCTAAGTATTCTTTCCTTAAATATTCCTATCTTTCCACCATTGCTTTCTTCAGTAAGCCCACACCTGCTTCTGTAGAAGGAGAGTCAGTTTTCTTTAAAGAGTGAGCTTGGTAGCTTCTTTGTGCTGTTGGGGATGACTCCATATCTATGCTTTATGTGACCAACACTAATGGAAGGTCTTGGTTTGTTAGGAGAGAAAAGGAATAAAATGCAAACAGTTGGGAAGATGAGGTGCAGAATGAGATCTAGGAATAGAGTTGTGCAAGGAGATTCAATAAGACAGAAGTAAATTGTACAGGTCTATACAATTCCTGAAGTAATAATAAAAATAATAATAACTTTCAAAAAGGAAAACGCAGTCAGAACCTGAAGTCTAATTCATTGACATTATGTAATGACAGAATTCAGAATGAGTCCATCAGCAGTTATCTGCCTGTTCATCACTAAAGATCTCTGCAGATTGACCATCTATTCAGGTCATTTTTCTGCCTTTAACTTGAGCCCTGGTGATTTAATCTCTGTCTAGAGCTTTATGTTTCCCTGTAATAAGGCAATTTGTATATTTCTTTCATTTTAGGGGCTAAAGACAACTTCATCAGACACCATTGATCCTTCTCTTCCCTAGAGAAGTGCAAGTTTGCAATTATGCAGTTTCTTAGAATTTGTGTTTTTTCAAAGAATGTCTTACATACAAGTGTTTATATATAATACACTTTCCATTTACCTTTTAATGTAGTATGAAAAGTATAACATAAAATTTACAGCCATTTTTCTTAAATATATAGGGAACACATTTATTTTTCCATCTATGTCAGTGTCTTGAAGTTGTAATTTAATTTTTGTTTTAAAGTTATAGCTTCTGGTCCAACATAGATAGGAGTTGACACTTATTTGATATTTTAAAATATTTGTTGAATGAATCAATTCTTTTCTCTTTGTTCCTTCTCAACCTTAATGTTAAGAACTATGTACTAAGAAACCATTAGGACTGTGATTCAGAAAGTTTCTTTAAAAATATAGTGGCATCATTCAATCATTTAAAATATTATTTGAATTCTTATAATGATGACTCTACATTCAGCCTAAACATACTTGAGTAACAACAAAAATCTTATCAGAAGAAATCTAAGACTTCTGAAGTGGCAGAATAATTATGTAAATAAATACATACATAATAAAGAAGGCTGGATGCCCCAGTATGAGGGAATTTGAGGGTAGGGAGATGGGAGTAGGTGGGGGCACATCCTCATAGAAGCAGGAGAAGGGGGGATGGCATAGGGAGTTTCTGGGTGGGGGTAAATGGGAAAAGATGATAACATGTGAAATGTAAATAAAATATCCAATAAAAAATTAATTAAAAAATGAAAAATAACACTTGTCTTAAGTATTAGCTAAGGCATAGCTTAGTGATATGATGCAGGGTAACTGGCTAGGACCAAGTTCAAAGGCAATTAAATAACTTGATTGACTACTGGATAATGACTATATTCACTGGTTAGAAAATATAAAATATTTTCTAATCGGCAAAACCACAAGTATAGAGCTAAAAATTAATTCCAAAATCCCCAATTCTCCCTCTCCTTCTCCCTGCCCCTTTTCCTCTCTTTCTGAGAGAGAAGCATCACTTAGGCAAAAAAGAAATGCAAATTTGTATGTGGTGCTATACAAAGCAATGGAATCTGAATACTAGAAAAAAAAGATCTTTTCATGCTGAAAGTACATGATATGAAATGAATTTGAAGAATTCATAGCTGCATGGCTGTGCATGACCCTACAGGTAGAGAGCTCAAAATTCACTGTTATTGTACTAATAACTACTAGGCTATTTAGGACTGCAAAGTAGTTTGCTTATTTAGTGCTCTGAAAGATTACTCTTTCTTAGTGCTGAAGGAATAGGAGGGACCAGTGTCTAAGAAGAGAATTGCATTTTGGAGACTGTTTAATAATACCCTGATGAAAGAGCGCATTAGTTTAACTCAACTGGAAGACTTTGTAAAGAAAAAATGACTAATTTGTTTAGAATTTAGATCCAATAGAATTTGACTAAGGATTACCTGTGAGTTTTAAGAAAATGCAGGAATTAAGGTGATTTCTTTCCGAATCCCCACCCTATCTATATATTCTTTAAGCAATTACAAGCTGGTGAATATGCTAAAAGTAAAGTTTGGGATGATAAAAAGTTTACTAACTAAACCATTAGAAGTTTGAACATATTCTAAAAAATAAAGTAATGTAGAAACACTAATTGAACTCTTTCATTTTTACAGCTTATATCTTATTGAGTTTGGTTTGTAGATTGTATTCAATAAATATTTTTCAATGAAAGTTCTATGTTAGATAAAAGAAATTTCCAACTAAAACCAATAACTAAATGTTTGTATTTGAGAACTTAGTAGTTAGCACATCTGCACAGTGTTTACCTTAAAAATATAGATCTGAGTCTGATCCTATAGAAACATAATATAAAAGGCTCTGTATGATTGCATGCAGTTTTAATCCCAAGACATTCACACATGGATACACACAAGGAAATACACATGCACTAAAAGACATATGGAATATGTGTGCATACACATGCACATGAGCACACATATATGTGAACACACATACCTGCATGAACAAGAATATGTTTGAGTGAGCAGGCACAAACTGGGTTTGATGGATTTGTTTTTATATTATGTAATCTTAACCCTATTTCATTTAAAAAACACCTCTAGAATTCTTTTCTTTTTCACACAGAAGATATTATTTGTTGATTATATTCATTCTAGCATTTCAAAAGAGATTCAATTTAAATTTTATACATGTATAAACTGATCTTAGAATTACATTTCTTGTTAGTAAATGGTAAAGGTCATAGTATGTCATGTCAGGCATTCCTATTATTTTAATCCATTTCTTATTCCACTCAAATGAAGCAACTTTAATGAAAGCCATTCTATTACAAACATTCCACATCCATCAGGCCCATAGCATCATGCTATGTGCAAGAACCACTGATTTGGCAGTCAGGAAATGTGTCTATAGATAGCCTTAATTAATAACTTCCTAATTAGTTGAGCAGATCATAGACAAATAGGTAAAAGCAAGTATCACTCAACCTGTCTGAGATTGCTTATATAATCTAGAATAGTGAGAATTTGAACTTCCAAAGCAAACAATGAATCCTTCAAACAACTCCTCTTTAGAAGGAAGTAATAGTTCAGGCCATCTGCTCGTATTGTGCTGCCTCACACACTTTTATTTTCTCTTCCTTTTTGGGTTATTTTATTTCTTTACATTTCAAATGTTGCCCCCCCTTCCCCGTTTCCCCTCCTCAATCCCCTGATCTCATCCCTTCTCCCCTGCTTCTATGGGAGTACTCCTCCACTCACCTACTCCGGTCTCACAGTCTTAGCATAGCCTTACAATGAGGTATTGAGCCTCCACAGGACCAAGGACCTCCCCTCCCATTGATGAAAGATAAGGCAATCTCCTTCTACATGTGCAGCTGGAGCCCTAGGTCCCTCCGTGTGTACTCTTTGGTTGGTGGTTTAGTCCCTAGGAGCTCTGGGGGGAGGGAGGGTAAGATGGTTTGATATTGTTATTCTTCTTATAGGGTTGCAAACTCCTTCATATTCTCCAGTCCTTCCCCTAACTCCTCTGTTGTGGTCCCCGTGCTCAGTCCCATGGATGCCATCTGTCTTAGTCAGGCTCTGGCAGAGCCTCTCAGGGGACAGCCATACTGGGCTCCTATTAGCCAGCACTTCTTGGCATTAGTAATATTGTCTGGGTTTGGTGTCTTCAGATTGGATGAATCCTTAGGTGGGACAGTCTCTGGATAGCCTTTCCTTCAGTCTCTTCTCCATTCTTTGTCTTTGCATTTCTTTTAAAAAGAAACAATTCTAGGTTAATATTTTGAGATGGGTGGGTGGCCCCATCCCTCAACTGGGGACCATCCCTGTCCACTGGATATGGTCTCTACAGGTTCTATCTCTTTTTTGTTGGGTATTTGAGCTAGGGTCATCCTCACTGGGTTCAGGGAAACTTGCTTTCCTGCCATGTGAGACTTTTTAGTGGCTAACCTCGGTACCCCATCCTCAACTGCTACATACCACTGTTCAATTTGCTGACCCACTGTACTTCTTACCAGTTTTCCCCTCATCTTATCCTGCTCTCTTTCCCTCACCATCTTCTTCACTTCCCAGATCCCTTCCTCTCTCTACCTCCACATGATTATTTTGCTCCCCTTTCAAAGTAGGACTGTAGCATCCATACTTTGATCTTCCTTCTTCTTGAGCTTCATATGATCTGCGAGTTGTATCATGGGTATTATGAACCTTTGGGCTGATATCCACTTATCAAGGAATATATACCATGTGTGTTCTTTTGTGACTGGGTTTCCTCACTCAGGATGATATTTTCTAGTTTCATCCATTTGCCTGCTGATTTCATGAAGTCATTGTTTTTAATACTTGAGTAGTACTCCATTGGGTAAATGTACCAAATTTTCTGTATCCGTTCCTCTGTTGAAGGACATCTGGGTTCTTTCTAGCTTCTGGCTATTATAAATAAGGCTGCTATGAACATAGTAGAGTGTGTGTCCTTGTTATGTGTTGGAGCATCTTTTAGGTATATGCCCAGAAGTGGTATAACTGGGTCCTCAGGTAGAACTATTTCCAATTTTCTGAGGAACTACCAGGGTGATTCCCACCAGCAGTGGAGGAGTGTTCCTCTTTCTCTACATCCTTGCCAGGATCTGCTTTCACCTGAGTATTTGATCTTACCCATTCTGACTGGTGTGAAATGGAATCTCAGAGTAGTTTTGATTTGCATTTCCCAAGTGACTAAGGATACTGAACATTTCTTTAGGTGATTCTATGCTATTCGAGCTTCCTCAGTTGAGAATTCTTTGTTTAGCTCTGTACCCCATTTTTTAAAATAGTCTTATTTCTTTCTCTGGACTTTAACTTCATTTTATTTATTTATTTATTATTTATTTATTTACTTTTTTATTTATGTATTTATTTATTTATCTTGTTTAGCTAGCTTGTATAGCTTTTATTAACCAGTAGATTTTTTGGTGAAATGATACATTAATTTTCTTGACTGCATTTATGTATGAATATTAAGCTCGGGTTTAACCTGGACTCTAACTTCTTTAGTTCTTTTTGTATTTTGGATATTCACCCTCCATCAGATGTAGGGTTGGTGAAGATCTTTTCCCATTCTGTTGGTTGCCATTTAACCCATTAGTTTTATTACTTTTACATTTATATGGTGTGTGTGTGTGTGTGTGTATGCCTTTGTGTATACTTATATGTGTCCGCATGCCACTGTGCCTGTATAAAGAACAGAGAGACAATGTGAAGGAATCAATTCACAATAACCTGGATTCATTAGTTTAATGATACGATTACTTGAAATTTACTGAATCTAATAAGTACAGGGAATTTCTTAAAAGTCAAATTATTTCAGATTAAAATCACACAATTTATACATTTTTAGAGCCAGCAACATAAATAACAGTAAAAATTAATTATAATTAATCCCCTTAGTTTTTGTTTCTGCTTCAACTATAACTTCTAAATTGCAACTTACAATTCAGATTTTAAAATGATTCTTGTGGCTACAATTCAATTCAGGGGACACAGTGTCAGAATTATCACAACCATATAACAATTTACTTTCATTTGTTCTATGTTTCATTCCTGCATCATTTTAGAAAAGAACAAAGAGGAGCTGGTTGGGATCAAGATATACAGTCCCCACACACAAACATTAACATTTGAAAGAATTTTTTAGGAAGTAAATTCATGGCATCACATAGATAAAGACAGTCTCAGAGAAATCAAAGAATTTAACAAATATGTAACTTTTTCATGGTCTGAATAATGAACTGAAATATTATGAATATTTAATATAGAATTTAAATAACAAAATAGGTGCATGCATGTACACTCCACTCAAAAATATAGGCACTTTAGGTTCATAGTTTGACAGACTAACATGAACCATATGTGCTATGTTTAAAATTCTAATAAAAATTAGCCTCATAAGAGGAAAATAAGGAGATAAAGACAAAGAAAAGGAAAAGGTTTCAGATTGTGAACCAAACGGGGAATACAACTTCAAGTCTTACATAATGCTACTAGTATTATGCTTTACAAGTGTGTGTTTACCACAGTTTATGGATGTTTCAAACAAGTGAAAATTTATACAGTTTCTATTGACTCAAATGTTATCACTGTATAACTGGTGAGACACAGTAACTCATTATTTGACAAGTTTAATTAATAAGTTATCAATTATTCCTTTTCTTATTTATGCATTGAAATTAACATCACAATTATCTAATTTTGGTATTTTTACCCTATATGTAAATATTGTATTTAAACTATGCATGTGTGTGTATGTGGTATTTTATATATTTTCTTATGTATAGTATTTTAACTGTATATAGAAACATACACACACACATATGCACACACATATGTGTGTATATATATATATATATATATATATACATATATGTATATATAGCATGTAGATATGTGTGTGCTTTATGGCATATCAAAGTTGGAATTTTATATTATAATAAAAATGAGTATAGGCTCAGTTCTCATGGAATATGGATTCTATTTTAAAAATAATGGTTTACATTTCATGTACCATTGATGGAAAATACATTTGTTCTTTCCAATAAAATAATCCACTTGGACACAGGAAGGGTAATGAAGTTACTAAATGTTTTTGATGACAGGAAATAGGAGATTGGTGTTATTTAAAAATTTTAAAGGATTTGGCAGCACAGAGTGAGGATGAAAAAGGGCCATGTGACTCTCCACTTTGATTGACAGCCTGCTGTCCAGATTGCTAACATCTGGAATGAGGAAAGTAGACTGCTGTTCATATTATTTTCTAAATGTTGCAATTTATCTCATAAATTTTTCTGTACTACTTCTAAATTACTGCAATTCCTGTGTTGTTTAGAAAGTGTAATCTTTGAGATAAACAAACTGCAAGCAAGTTAAACACACACTGAACCAGTTTTGGTTTGGTTTGGTTTGTGGATCAGAATCCTGAAGCTTATTTTCTAATGCCAACTCAAACTCTTCACCATGGAGAAGTCCTATACCCATAGCCAAGTGTTTTAATTTATAGAATATTCTATGTTTTGCCACTGGCAATGAAATCACCACTAATAAGTTCCTCAGACAGCAGGAAAGCCACAGAAGCAGTATATGCTATCTGTCAAGCATATAATTTTAAATTTTGTAATGAATGATGTGTTTATGTAGTTTATCATAGTGCATCTCTTTCCAAATGAAAACAGACATGAAATGATTAAATTTATTCTTAAAGCAATACTTTTTGAATAAACTATTATACTTATTTTTAATTGTTGAAAAGAATGTTACATTTAAAGCAACTAATGAGTCTGCATATTTGCTTTAGTTCTGTATTATAAGAAACATCAATAATGCCATGCTTTCAACAGTCACAAAGAGAACATATTTGCTTTTCCTGAGAAAAATAGAATTAGCCAAAAGTAAAACTATTAGCTGTAATGTTATTATTAATTATAATTTTATAGGGGCTAGAGTCATTTTGGAAGGGAACTGAAACAAGGAACTGTTTGAATTGGGTTAACATGTAAGTGTGCTTGAAAGATATTTTCCTAATTGAGATAATTGTGGAAGGGGACCTACCCTGGGTCTACACAGTCATTCCCTGGACTCAGTTACTGGACTTTCTGGCACTGAGTATGCATGCCTCTGTTCTCTCAGTGTCTTGATTGTGTATGTGGTGCGATGTTTCTTGTGACTGTCTTGACTTTCCTGCAACATTATAACACACATATATGTATGCCATAAAATTAGGATCAGCCAGTATCATTTTAAATTTTAATAGGGAAATAAATGAAATTAATTTGTTTATATTATTTCATGAAAACTGAAACTTTCATTTATTATTATTGTCAAGCTATTGCTGATATATCCTAAAAAGTGACAACAAAATTTTTCTAGTAATTTTGGAATTTGAAATTAAATTCCACTGGTATTCCTCTTGATATGATAATATGTATATTATAAAAATGTAATTTAACAGTGACTTTGTTACCCTCATGATTGCTTAAACATTTTGTATCACATTGTCTTTGAAATATTTCCATAATGTAGTTAAGATCAAGATACAGTCAGTCACTTAGAGTCAAATTGACATTATTGTTTTACTGCCGAATTGTTTCATGGGAATAAATTTAAAGTTTCAAATCATTTTGTCATTTCTAACCTGCAGTATAGTAACTGTTATATCTCAAAAAATTACAAAGATAAACAAATTCAGGGCTCAAATTTAGAGCTAAATTACAGTTATCATATGGGAAAATAATGACATTCAAATTTATTCAATGACTGAAGTTACTGAAAAAATAAGTAACTAATATGTACATACATTACACACATAAGCATTTTATTGACACAAAAGGACAATATCAAATACAGCAGAAAAACAACAGCCATTGTGATCTAACATAATACCCCATTATTATTATTATTTTATTTACTTTACATCCTGATCATAGCTTCCCCTACTTCTCTTCACATACTCAACTCCCTCCTCTCTCCTCCCGTGCCCACCATCTTCCTTCAATCTACCACTCTTTTCCACAGGAAGGCTCAGAGAAAGGGAGGCCTGCTATGGATACCAGCAGCCTGCCTTGGCATATCATGTTGCTGTAGGATTAAGCACATCTTCTTATATTTTCCCTAGGCAAGGAAGCCCAGTTAGGGGAAAGAGTTGCAAAGACAGGCAAGAGTCAGAGACAGCACCTGATCCTGCTATTACAAGTCACATGTGAAGACCAACCTGCATGACTGTTACCTATGTGCTGAGGGACTAAGTCTGTCCCATGTTATATTATGTGGTGGTTCTGTCACTTTGTGTGCCCCTATGGGCTAAGGTTAGTCCATTCTTTATGTTTTCATGTGGTGTCCTAGACATTTCAAGCTTCTTCAATCCTTCCTCCTCCTCTTCCACAGGATTCCCCAAGTTCCATCTAATATTTAAAGCTCATTCTCTTACTTTATTTATTTTTACTTATTTATCTTTGTCACAGCTTAGGATCTCATTCCCAGTAGTGCTGTTTTGGGTGTGGATTTTCCTATTGGTCTAAAGCACTGATTCTTCACTACATCTTCATGTGACAAGCTCATGTGGGTCTTGCTGTTTCTCCTCTTCTTCGGGATATTAGCATCATTAGATTATCCCTTTTCTCATTTAATATCAGCTCTCTGGTGTATTGGTGTATTCCTACATTCAAATAAGTTTACTTTAAAAGGACTTCATTACTGATTTCATGGATGTGAGGAAGAGCATATTTTAGTAAAATTCAAGAGGCCAATGATCCTCTGAACCATTTAATGTCTAAGTGTGCCTTTAGCCAATTTTTAACGCTTACTGAATTTGGACTCTCCAGAAATATCATTAGACTAAAGAACTTTCAATGTTGTATTCAGTGGGCTCATACCATTAGGATCTAAGAACGTATTTCACCAACCTGGATATACTGGATAATCCCTGTAGATCTCCAAATCCAGGATAATGTTTACTGTTAGACTGAGAAAACCAGCCAAGTAGAAAACAATACCTTAGAGGCATTTATTAATATCAAATGGCAAGATGAATGTATCTTATAATGTAATCAGTCCAGTAGTGTTTAAACATTATGTGATATTAAAAATATCTACTGAACTGGATTCCAAGAGAAAACTGATGACAGAAGAACATCTAATAAGATTCTGGGGAGCAAACTGCAGTCACAGGAAGCTAGAAATGTTATAAGAAGTTGTTGAAATATAACTTGGAGCAATACATCATTCCTGGAGGGCACCGGGTAACACTGACCCTGGGGGGATTGAGGTTGCTATAGGAATAAGAGACATATTAGATTTTCAGAGCCCTTGTGTACAAGCACATGGGGGAAATGGAAGAGACTGTCTTCACAAAGAACAGAAATTGGAGAGTAGAGAGTGATAATTAATACGCTCTATGATTCTTCTGGATTCCACATTTGACTATAATTCAAAAGTTAAGTAACAAACAATATCCCAAAAGTGTACAAAATGATGATATTTATTTCATTTTTATTGAAAGCCAGAAACTAGGTATCCTGAGTAAATTCTTTAATTTAATGCCTGTTAATTATCGCAATATACTATTACAAACTTTATTTCAATATTTTTTTGTCATAGCTTTGATGAGAAGAAGCTAAATAATTTACTCAAGGTATATATCCTTAGTTCCAGAGAAAAAAATTTTGTTAGCCAAAAGCCAACAGTCCAAAAACCTGTCCTGCCCTATTAGTAGCACAAAATTCTAATACTGAGAGAAACTGGAGAACGCTTAAGCATCATATGCCACTCTTTTTTGTAGACTGGTATAATGCTTAGCACACATTTGAAGATGTCAAAAGTAAAAGTCAGAATTCCTATAGAAATGTCTATGGCAGTGTGCCACACACCTACCCAGGAGACTCTCCAGGACATCTGCAATGTAGCTTTGTTTTCCACAGGACTGGGCACAACTACATAAGTCTATCACTTGGATTCTATTGATTCAGTATCTTTCAGAGTATTGTTTCTTTAAAAGTAGGCTGGAATGCACTTGCAAAATACAACAAAAGGTTTAACATCCAGCAATGATTTGACATTTAAAAATGGTATGCTAGAAACAAAATAGAATAATTCAATCAACCCCTTACTGAACCTGACACGGAAACTCAAAATCCCAATGAAAGTCAGAGACTCCTGCCAATACCACTCAGGAAAAGCAGCCTTGACTGGAAATCAGGCTGGAACTCAGGGAGAATCTATTTTAATAAGGCCTAATCGGTTAGCATGGAAGAACAAGGGAGCAAATCTGCTTTGTCCTTTGCACCTGTGATGCCCTAACTGCCTAAAGAGAGGGGAAGATACAGATATCTGACCTACAAAACAAAAGTAACATTTACAAAAAATCAAATTGATGAAAATGTGATTATTTCTCTTATGTTTTGACAAACAACCTAGTAAAAATTCTTAAAATCCAAATAAATTGTATTCCACATGTGTACTTGGAATCACTATACTGTTTCCTTCCTGTTATTTCTTGCTCATCCTTCGTTATTCCCATTAAGGACAGTGAAATTACCCTCCTCCCTTCTGTCTGTATGACTGTCTGCCTGTCTGGTGTTCTCTCTCTCTCTCTCTCTCTCTCTCTCTCTCTCTCTCTCTCTCTGTGTGTGTGTGTGTGTGTGTGTGTGTCTGTCTGTCTGTCTTCTGTATGGCGCTGTCTCATTTGTGTACTTGTACACATGTATGCTTGCATGTACACATAGCTGCTATCACACTGCCTTTGTTATTGTTTTATATGGAGAGAAGACTTGAGTGGCTTCACTAGATATCACTCCTAGAAATTATTTCATCCACGATATTTATTAGTAAATAAAGAGGAGTGGAAACTAATAGGAAGAAGAGTTTTACAAACTCAAGAAAACCTGTGAAATGTGTTCTATCAAGTTTAATTCTGTATTTTTATTATAATAATATGCATTAAACATAAATGTTTATATGTATATTTCCCTCACCAAAATAAATTTTGTGAGAGCTGACATTTTCATAGATTCGTTGATGAAATCACACTGTCCAGCATATGCACACTGTCCATATTTGCAGTTCTAATCTTCCTCTTCAAGTAGCATCTGAAAATAGCCTGCAGAAGTTAGGACGCACAACAGTAAATGTGAGTCTGCAGAGAGCAGATGAGGACTTAGGCCCAGTGGTCTTCAGAACAAGAATATATGTGCATGTGTGGATGGCATCAAATGCAGCGTTTTCAGAGGAAAATGAAGTTTAATCCTGTGGTTATTTTCCACTGTGAATAGTTAGCTGGGAGTGATTTTCAAGATAGCTTTAATGAGTTATGACTTGGTTTTTTAAAAATAAAAACATAGCAATCTACTCTTGCTTGTGGTTTTGCTTTCTGGAGCTGCAATTACCCATGGTCAGCTACAGTCTGAAAATAGTAAATGGAAAATTCATGCATCAAATACTTCCTAAAGCTTAGAGTCTGGGTATCCTAACAAATCTCATAGCATCCTGTGCTGATCCAGCCTAGAAGTAAGTAATCCTTTGTCTATCAAAGACGGGTTTTATCTGCTAGCTTCCTATCTCATGGCTATCCAGATTTACTGATGAACTGTGGAAACCGAGTGCTTGTGATCAAGCACCCCTTCTTTAGTTGATGGCATCAGAACAATGATGCAGCAATTATGACTTGCCAGAGGGAAACTAAGCAGTATTGCTTTGTGAACAAAAACTTGAATGTAGCATAAAGTAATTTAAAACAGACTGCAATCAAATATTATTAAGGTATATTGACATAATTTACAATTGAACTTTATCATAGGTATGTATATTTAGTAAAAGTGGCAATAAAAACATTTATAAAGGGTCATGAATACTTTTTTTTCTTTCTTTCTTTTTTTTTTATGAAACATCACCCTCCTAGATTAAGATTAAGGTAGACTACTGTAGTTTACCACAGGCTAGAAAAGAAAACAATCAGACTGTGTTAAAAATAAGTAATGAAAAATTTCATATAATGGAGAATTTTTTGGCATAGCTTGCAAGTAAAGCCGCAACTGAGCCTTGTTGTGTGCTGGAGCCTACCATGAAGTCATCTGGACTGTGTTGAACTAGGACAAATGTATTATAATTTATATAATTTTTATTATTACTGATCTATAGTCTTTAGGCAACAAAAGAGCAAAACTAGTTACTTTTATGGTTTAAATGCTAAAGTATTTAATGTTTTAATGTTATTTGCAAAATGTGTCCTTAGATGGAAAATTCCACTAACTTTGTTAATAAAGGTAAATTTTAACCACTTCTGTTCATATATACCAAACCATACACAAAATAAGATGATGAATTTGAAAGGAAATGCTGTTAAGAGAATTACTGTAAGCATGAGGAAACTATTAGATCCGAGTTTTCAGTAGTCTAAAATTCTAAGATTTGATTTTTAAATGATGAAACATCCAATAAGCCAAATGACTCTCTATAAACA
The DNA here is from genome assembly GCF_004785775.1 of Grammomys surdaster. Lineage (NCBI taxonomy): Eukaryota > Metazoa > Chordata > Mammalia > Rodentia > Muridae > Grammomys > Grammomys surdaster. The sequence continues at coordinate 7,718,890 of NW_021604565.1, forward strand.
TGTACATTGAATAAATTATTCCAAATGAAAGCATGGACGTTATTTGTTCAGCTGTTTTAGTGGTTGGAACGTTATGAACAAAAGCTATTATTGTTCTATGTATTTTTTCACAGGAAACAGACAGTGGCAAACATACAGTAGTTCAACACATGAGATCAGAGGCAGCGTTTTTATAGTAAACCAAGAACAGATGTTGGAACGATTCAAGACCTTTACAGAAATTATTAGTTATGTTTGCCTTTGAAAGCAAAGAAAGTTTACAGAGACTCACATATCTGATTATATTAAGAAACAGACAGGTTTTCAAATTCAAAAGCTTTAACTCATTCAAGCTCAACGTTCCTGCTACACTAATTCTGAACTTGCTCCTCAACACTGTTGAAAATAATCATGATGAGATTCATGGCCCCCAATAGCTTTTCCAATGCATGCTTACTTTGGAAGGATTCTTTTAAGCCAATTTCCTGTACATGAACAAATAACAAATAACTCTCCCTAAATCAAATAAAAATAGAATTTATGCAACAGGATTTATCTCTACCTAACGGCTAAAATAAATTATTTAATAGACATTAGAAGGAATAAGGTCAATCACTATAAGGTATTTTTGATCGAACTGAAAGCCGTAATTTTATATTTTTCATATTTTAGGAGACCTGTATGAACAATGTTGACCTCAACGATATTTCTGCCACTGACCTTTCAACTTTGCCCAGTTCCTTCTTGCCTCTGTCCCTATTCAACTTTGTCTATGATCATTACTTTAATCACTTTTAACAAGACAGTTTCATCCTCACTTGTTTGAAAATTATTTTATATTTATATGAATACATACACATAATTTACAGCTCAATATTCCAAAGTTCTCACCACATATAGTCAAGCACACATAGATACCCCTCACTCACTATGCAATGATACAGTATAGCATTTGAAATTATGATGAGTTCATATGTAACAGGTATAATGTTGATGATGAGATTTTATATCTCTTTAGCATTTTTCATGCATTGAATATTACGACTTGTAGTCACTACACTGTATTGTAGTTCTTTAACAATATTCTTCCCATTTTACTTTCATATCTTTCTCATTTCTCCACAACTTACTCCCAACTCTAATAGCCAATACTGATCCTCATTTCATTGTCTACTTTCATGAGATAATTATTGTTCATTTCATTTGAAAGTGAGATCAGTCAATATTTATATTTCTTTGTTGGCCTTATTTTAATCATCAAAATGTGCTAAGAATCTGTGTTCCTCTGATCTATTATATAACTGCAGCAAGTTCACACTTAAATCCCCAGAAAGTTACTGTAAACTCTGTGGCTACCCTCAGTCTATATCTGTACTTGTAACTGCAATTGGAGGGAAATCTAACAGTGCTAATAAATTTATTTTGTATTTCTGACCTCTACCTTCTGATGGGTAGTTGATGGCCCCTACTCACCATTTCTTAGTCAATCTTATTCCTATGAATAATTTTATATTTTCATGTCCCTGCTCAGAGAATCTCCTATGTTTGCACAGATACACTTAAATTGCCATTTGTATCTTTTTCTCCAATCAGGCTAGCATGTAACCATTCCTCTGTACATGGCGAGTGTCATTTGCATCACATCTTCATTTTTTTATTTCCTATCTTAAAACATATTCATAAGTAAAAAAAACCTCACATCATTTATTCTATTCTAGTTGTTCAATTTTGTGTTCCCACCTATATTAAAATTTAACATTTATCCAAGCTTGCTGTACTTTCTGTTAAATTTGTTGTGTTTCACTTTTCCCAAGGAACTTGTTTTATCTAGTAAATGGGAACTCCAAATTCTGCTTCTTTATTGATTGAAAATTCATTCATATTTTTATTGATTGAAATGCATTCATTCATTCACGCTTTATAATGCACTTTTATAAAATTTATCCCCTTTCCCTTCCCTCCACTGTCTGTCCTACCACAACTTTTTCCTCTCAAATCATGTGTTCAATGTTTTTGATCCACTGAATCTATATATATGTATATTGCTGCCATGATGCATGTGGTATAGAGAATGCACTGACTGGAGCATGGGTCAATTCTCAGATTTCACATCCTTGGAGAAAACTGATTCTCCTTTCCACCAAAGCCATCAAGTCCTCAGCTAGGAGAGGAACTTCATAGAACCATCATCTATCCATATTTACACATTGGAGAATGCTTTAAGTACAGTTAGAAAGTGGTTGATTATCCCCATCGCATTCATGCCACTTTGGATACTGCTTAGTATTTCAGTCATTATTGTAGCACTCAAGGTTCACATGTGGACAAAACAGTTGAATACCTAACCTTCCCTGGTAGTATAAATAGGACCTTCCAAAAACTATCCAGTAGTGATAAAACTTCCTTGTTTATATTAGCTTGATGTCAACATGTTCTGTCACTAACTTTTGTGGTATCTTCAGCAATTCAGCCTTGCTATTAAATTATGGAAGATAACAAGAAAAGATAGCAATAGCATGTGATGTTTGAGAGTATCTCTAAAAATGAGGTAACCAATAACTTGCACAGAAGTAACTCATACATATCCATGGACTTGAGATTTTTTTTATTTCATAGGCTATGGTATCTAAGGGAAGCATTGTCCCATGTCATAGACTAAATTAATTTAAACACTTTTTATAAATGTGTAAGTATATATTCACAATGTTTACTTGGTTATGTGTGCTGTATTTTGGGGGTTTCCTCAGCTCCTCAGGCTTCTGCAATCTTTCCTTCCTCTCTCTCACAAGAGCTCCCAAGCTCCATCTAATATTTGACTATGGATCTCTGTATCAGGTCCCCATTATTCTTTTTTATTATTTTTATTGGATATATTATTTACATTTCAGATTTTATCCGCTCCCCCCTGCCCAGTAACCCCCATCCCATCCCCCTCTTTCTGCTTCTATGAGGATATGCCCCCACCCACTTTCCCACTCTCACCTCACCACCCAGGATTTTCCCCACACTGGGGCTACCAGACTTCACTGGAAGAAGGACTTCCTCACCCACCTATGCCTGACACTGTCATCCTCCCCTACATATACAGCTGGAGCAATGGGTCCCTCTCTGTGTGCTCTCAGGCTTGTGGTTTAGACCCTGGGAGCTCTAGTTGGTTGGTATTGTTGCTCTCTCCATGGGGCTGCAAACCCTTTCAGCTCCTTCAGTCTTCTCACTAACTCCTTCATTGGGAACCCCTTGATCAGTTCAACTGTTAGCTGTGAACATCCTCCTCTGTATATTTCAGGCTCTGACAGACCTCTAAGGACACAGGTATATCAGGCTCCTAGTATCCTTAAATTGTAGCCACACGACCCTGTAGTAGTATTTAAATTAAAATATATATACTCAAAAATTCAAAGGTAGCATTCACATATGAAAAAGAACAGTTGATGTTTGTCTTTCTGTATCTAGTTTGCCTCACTCAGAATGATTATTTCCATCTACCTCCATTTGCCTGTATATTTATCACTATTTACAGAGTTAGTAAATCATTCCCTCTTTTTTCCCTCAAAACCTTTAAGATAAATATAAGTTCTGTCTGACAGATACACCTTGTATCTTTCCTAGGCTCACTCCCAACTTCCTGGCTCTAAAAACTGTGTTGTTTTCAGTTTTGTGTATTTGGATCTCTTCTTGTCTTCACTCAGTTGTCACTGAGGGTCCATGGGCTTTTTAGCTTTACATGCTATGCTAGTTAGAGTTTCTGTTGCTGTGATGAATCACCACAACCAATACCAAGTTGGGGAGAAAAGAGTTTTATTTGGCTTATATTCTCACATTGAAGTCCATCACTAAAGTAAGTCAAGATAGTACATCAAACAAGACAGAAACCTAGATGTAAGACCTTGCACATAAACCATGGACCAGGCTGCTTTACATGGTTTTCTCAGCATGCTTTCTGATAGTACCCAGAACCACTAGGTCAAGAGTAACCTCAGCATACTGGCTGAACCCACCTATAGCAACCACTAATTGAGAAAATTCTCAGGGTTCTCCTCCTAAAAGGAGAAGAGGAAGATGGAACAGATGGAGAGATTTTGTAAGGGGAGCAGAAGAAAAGGGGGCTATGTTTGAGATATAAAGGGAGTAAATAATCTAACTTATGGTATAAAAATAAAGAAAAATATGCCTTTCAGGCTTGCCTAGTGCCCAATCTTATAGAGGCATTTATTTAATTAGACACCCTCCTCTCTGATGATGCTATCTTTTGTTAAATTGGCATAAAAATAGCCAACACATACATATACCAACTATCATATCTACATCATGATTCAGATAGCATAGCCTACAGACTGGATTTTGACCACTGAATTTAATATTTAATTGATATCTGTACTAAGAATTTTAATATGCCTTTAAATTACCATTTCTTAAGTAATGCATTTTGTTTGTTATTCTATCATAATTTTTCCTTATCTTGATTTATTTGCTCAAGATTTGAATTGACTGCCTTGTTATATTCAAATTATTTTTATATACCTATTCATGGGCAAATATCTTTGTCTCTGTCAATTAAGAATGACCAAACCTATATATTATACCATCCTCCACTTGATAGTTTGCATGGACTATACTATTATTTTGACCTAACTTAAACTCCAGGTCTTATTTGGATTCTCCTATACTCTATTTTCCAGACATCTCTCAGTGATTCACCCAAAGTCATGTGAAAGCATACATGCAATGAAAATCCTCTTCTGTCTCACCTATCAGAGCAAAAATTCACAGTTCTTATATATTGTTGATGTTACAGACTATAGAGAAACAAGACATAAATAATGATCCTAGACTTTGTGTTTGATCAAAGTGTCATATTCAAACACATTTTAATCCTATTGAATCACTTACATTCTGCATTTCTTGGCAGAAACCCTTCCTCTTCAGAAGTTCCCTGCTCCAATGTTCCCTGTTAGTCAAATACGTGATACCTCTCAAATCTCATGGAAAGGAAAAAACAACTGATGTAGTCATTTAATATTTTGTAGAGCGGTCTTTTTACTATAGCATTATGTTGTGATAAACTATTTATTTGGGATGCACTTGTAACCTCAGAATATGAAGTTCATGCAAAAAAATTTGAATTATTTCTTTTACTCTAACATTTAATGTTCTAATATTAGCACATGATATGTATATACTAAATGGATTAACAGAATAATAAAACTGAATTGACATAATGACAATAATAGTTTTTCTTTGATTAAATGTTAGCAGCATATTCTTTCAGTGTGAATAGAAAATTTCCCTTGTTCATGAGCTGTGAGTCTTAGTTTACTCGTCTATTTCATTATACAATGGAGAATAGCAATGCTTACTAATGACATTGAACTAATCATTTATTATGCCCATGAGTTTGCTCAAGGAAAAAAAAAATCACTGTAAACTCTGCTTGAAATGTAGAATGTGACCCATAGACATTAGTTTCTATCATTGTAAATGTTACTACATCCATGAAAACCAAATCATTCCAAAGCTCAACTAAGTGTTTCAAGCCATACCTCAGAGCTGATTAAGTAATGAATTAAAATTTTTAGTCTTCATTCTACTTAGCTTCTTGAGGGGCAATCTTCTGTTAAAAGCACCCCATTACAGAAGAATGTAGTAATGAGTCTTAAATGATGTAAAAACACTTATTTATAAGTTATTGCTTGGTTAAAATTTAGTCAGTCATGTGAAATAGGACAAAATGCATGACAGTGTATTCCATTTCTGTGTGAATATAAAGAAAGGCAACAGAATTCCGATTGCAACCCTATCATTAACAGAATAGCTCAAGCTGAATGGATTATCATTTGATGCTCTACAGTGAGCATTGCTAGGAACAAGATGCAATCTGCATTTTAAAGAAATTGATTTGAAGTGTTTCTTTTTGAGTTAAGTGTGACGATAAAATTCATTATATTCACAAAATGTATACATAGATAAGTATGTATATGTGTGTTCATGTTTCTATATATAAACCTAATATCTAAACATCTACTGTTACCACTCTATTATTGATATGAACATCAGAGAGTAGAGCACAAAAATGGGGGCAGACTAAAGTCTCATGCAAAAGCCAAATTTATTTTGCAGTTCTCCAAAGTACACATGGTTTTAGGCTGTATATAGTCATGAGGACAACCTAGTCTTGTATATATTGTCTTAATAAGAAAAGTAAGATGAAAGTAGTCAGAAGCAAAACCCCTTCTTAGTTTCTACACCTGGGAAGGTCATGTTAGCATGTTCAAGGAACAACCCATGCTATGGAGCAACAGAGCCTACAAGAGCCTAGTTAACTTGGAGTTCTCTCACAAGCTCTTAAAATTCTCAAGCATATTCATTCATGGACCTTGTTCTGATGATCTACAAATAAAACATGACTAAAAATTCACTTGCATTGAACAAAGTATAATAACTTTTAGTTCCTTGTATCATTGTCATATAGAAAAACTGAACAATATGCTTTGTGTTTGATATGGTTAGACTCAGATACCAGTTTTCTCATTTCTAGCTCTCATTTTGTTTCACTTACTAGCATCAATAACGTGCAATAGTTATGTGAACTTAAGGTGCCTGATCAGTATAATAATTATCTTATTTATAGTGTGTGTATTGAATGTTTATAATGTGCAAATATTTAGACTAGAATCTGAAATAAGCAGAAGATCATCTCATAGTAAGGAAGAATGCATGGAACCCAAAAGGAACAGGCCAGTTTTAATAAAATAATATAGCTAGAAGATATGTTATTCACAGATCTGTCAATTAAACATCATCATTTAAAAACAGCATTCCTTAAATTATTTAGCTTATTTTAGGTGTATATGTGTTCTTTCTGCATACTGTGCATCATGTGTATGCCTGGTATACATAAAAATCATGGGATCACTTAGGACAGGAATTACATATAGTAATATGCCTCCACATGAGTTCTGGGAATCAAGCTAATGTCCTCTGGAAAAGCAGTGCTCTTAACTACCAAGAACAAATTTAGTGGAGTGTTTGTTTGTTTGTTTGGTTTGGTTTGTTGGTTGGTTTGTCAGTGTGTTTGTTTTTCAGTTTGATGAGTTGTTTGTTTGGAAAGATGTTTGTTTGTTTGTTTGTTTGTTTGTTTGAAAGCAGATAATAGAGTTTTCTACAAACCATTAAACAGACAACTAAAAACCCTACCAGGCAAAACTTTGTAAAATTATTTGCACAATACTCTGATGGTAGAATGATAAATTCAACATGGCATCATGAAGGACACTTGAGGGTAAATCTGTGGAAATGGGAGAATAATCTTCAAAATAAGGAACAAGTTATTGCAAGGAAAGAGAAGCCAAGTTCAAAATCAGACCTCAATATACACTATTCTTCTATTATTTATTTCTTTTTAGTTGAAATGAAGGTATTTGTATGTTGTTTACTGAGTAATTAAATGTTGTAAGGCATAGCTTTACCATACAAAATCCTATTAAATAGTAAAAGAAGAAGAGCTTATTTGGAAAAAGAGTGTGCTTTTGAAATCCTGATACTAATTTACAGTGACACATCTTCTCCAAGAAAAGCAATACCTACGGCTCTTTTCCAAATACTTTTATCAACTGGGCAACAAACACTCAAATATATGAGTTTATAGGGTCATTTTCACCCCAAAAATTCTACCAGAGAACTAATAAACATTAAAAACAACTTCAGCAAAGTGGCTGCATATAAAATTAACTCAAACAAATCATTAGCCTTCCACTGCTCAAAGGATAATCAGGCTGAGAAAGAAATTAGGGAAATGACACACTTCAAAATAGTCACAAATAATATAAAATTCCTTGGTGTAAATCTCACCAAGTTAGAGAAAGATCTGTATGACAAGAATGTCAAGTCCCTGAAGAGAGAAATCAAAGATCTCAGAAGATGGAAAGATCTCTGATGCTCATAGATTAGCAGGATTAATATAATAAAAACGGCCATTTTACCAAAAGCAATCTAATGATTCAATGCAATCCCCATCAAAATTCCAACTCAATTCTTCACAGACTTAGAAAGAGAAATTTGCAAATTCATTTGGAATAACAAAATGCAGGACAGTAAAAACTATTCTCAACAATAAAAGAACTTCTGGGAGAATCACCATCCCTGATCTCAAGCTATATAGCAGAGCAATAGTGATAAAAGCTGCATGGTATTGGTACAGAGGCAGCCAGGTAGATCAATGGAACAGAATTGAAAACCCAGAAATGATATACCCAAAATATTTTTCAACACACCTATGGTCACTTGATCTTTGGCAAAGGAGCTAAAACCATCCTATGGAAAAAAGAAAGCTTTTTTAACGAATGGTGTGGGTACAACTGGAGGTCAGCATGTAGTAGAATGCAAATTGATCCTTTCTGATCTCCTTGTACAAAGCTTAAGTCCAAGTGGATTCAAGGACCTCCACATAAAACCAAATACACTGAAACTAACAGAAAAGAACGTGAGAAAAAGCCTCAAACATGTGGGCACAGAGAAAAATTTCCTGAACAGAGCACCAATGGCTTATGCTCTAAGATCAAGAATTGACAAATAGGACTTCATAAAATTTCAAAGCTTCTGTAAGGCAAAGGATACTGTCAATAGGACAAAATGACAACCAACATGTTGGAAAAAGATTTTTACCAGCCCTAATCAGATAGAGGGCTAATATCCAAAATATACAAAGAAATCAAGAAGTTAGACACCAGAAAGCCAAATAACCCTATTTTAAAAAAATGGGGTACAGATCTAAACAAAGAATTGTCAACTGAGGAATGTCAAACAGCTGAGAAGCACCTAAAGAAATGTTCAATATCCTTAGTCATCAGGGAAATGCAAATCAAAATAACTTTGAGATTCCTCACACCAGTCAGAATGGCTAGGATCAAAAACTCAGGTGAGAGCAGATGCTGGCAAAGATGTGAAGAAAGAGGAACACTCCTCCATTGTTGGTGGGATTGCATGCTGGTACAACCACTGTTGAAATCAGTCTGGCAGTTCCTCAGATAATTGGAGATAGTACTCCCTGAGGACCCAGCTATAACACTCCTGGGCATATATCCAAAATATTCTCCAACATTTAATAAGGGCACATGCCCCACTATGTTCATAGCAGCCTTATTTATAATAACTAGAAGCTAGAAAGAACCCAGATGTTCTTTAGCAGAGGAATGGTTACAGAAAATGTGATACATTTACACAATGGAATACTACTGAGCTATTAAAACCATGAATTCATAAAATTCTTTGACAAATGGATAGAACTAGAAAATATCATACTGAGTGAAGTAACTCAGTCACAAAGAACACACATGGTATGCACTCACTGATAAGTGGATATTAGCCCAAATTTCTGAATACCTAAGACACAATTCACAGACCACATGAAGCTCAAGAAGAAGGAAAACCAAAGCTTGGATTCTTCAGTCTTTTTAGAAGGGGAAACAAAATACTCAAGGAAGGAAATACAGAGAAAAAGTGTGGAGCAGAGGCTGAAGGAAAGGCCATCCAGAGACTGAACCACCTGGGGATCCATCCTATATACAGGCATCAAACCCAGGCACTATTGAGAATGCCAAGAAGTGCTTGTTGACAGGAGCCTGATAAAGCTGTCATCTGAGAGGCTTTGCCAGAGCCTAATACACAGACAGATGCTCACAGCCAACTATTTGACTGAGCACAGGGTTCCAAATGGAGGAATTAGAGAAAGGATTGAAGGACCTGAAGGGGTTTGCAACTTATAGGAAGAACAAGGATATCAATCAACCATATACCCCAGAGCTCCCAAAGCCTAAACCAAAAACCAAAGAGTACACATGAAGGGACCCATGTCTTCACCTGCATATGTATCAGACAATGACCTTAATGAACACAAATGGGAGGAGAGGTCCTTGGTCCTGGGAAGGCTCGATCAGGGAAAATGCTAGAGTGGGCTGGGGCAGGAGTGGGTGTGTGGAGGAGCACCCTCATAGAAACAGGGGGAGTGAGGATGTGATATGAGGTTTCTGGAGGGTAAACCTGGAAAGGGGATAACATTTGAAATGTAATTAAATAAAATATCCAATAAAAAAAACAAAAACACAACAGTCTGCAATATAATATCAATATGTTTTGATATGCTATAAATAAATGATACCAACAGCATTATGAAGTATTAGCCCTTTACAGGTTCAAGTTCCATATTTGATACTTAAATAAACCTATCCATAACAGTTTGTGTTCCATAGATGTAAAATATTATCTTTCATATTTTGAAACAGTCAGGTTGTGTACTACCTAAATCTTTAATATATTTACAGACCACATAGTCGCAGAGAGTTGAAAAGTAGAACTACCCCAAGTCAACCATAAAAGTATCTGGCTGTCCTCAAGTAATCTGGAAATGAAAACCTTAGGAACTCAAACAGAAACCTCAGAGACAAGACTCACCAACAGACTACATGAGATGAAACAGAAAGTCTCAGACATTGAGGAAATGATAGAAATGGATCCCTACGTCAAAGAAAATACTAAGTCAAAAGAACTCCAGACACAAAACATTGAAAAAATCTGGGAGACTATTAATAGACGAAGTCTGTGAGTAATAGGAACAGAGGAAGGAGAAAAAATTCAGTTGAAGGATAAAAAATTCAGGTCAAAGTTTCAGAAAATTCATTCAACAAAATCTTCACAGAAAAAATTCCCAAACATAAAGAAGGAAATGTCTATAAAGGTACAAGAATCATTTGAAATACCAAATAAATTGTCACAAAAAACAAACTCCCAATTTGCACATAATCAAAGACTAAATATATAGGACAAAGAAAGAATATTAAAAGCTTAAAGGGAAAGGGCCAAGTGACATATGAAGGCAGACGTAATAACACCCCACTTCTTAAGGGTGACTACAAATTGAGAAAGATCTGAACTGATGATCTACAAACTCAAGGAACGCACATATCCCCTCCAGGATTACTATAGTGAGCAAAAATTTTGATCATATATATGATGAAAGAAAGATATTCCAAAAATACAAATTTAAGCTGTATCTACGTACAAATTCAACCTACTTAAGAGAATCTACAACTCAACTTGAAATAGATTAAGCACACCAAAGAAATACAAGGAATAAATAACCATTGGACACCATATTAAACAGCGGAAAATGTGATATGAATAAAATAACAAGAATCAAGAAACACTGCTTACTGATAACACTCAACATCAATGGTCTAAATAACCAAATAAAAAGTCATAGACTAACATAATGGTTTCAAAAAGGAGATACTTACTTCTGCTGCATCCAAAAACACATTGAAAGAGTGGAAAAGGATATCCCAAATAATTGCAACTAAGAACCAAGCTGACATAAAGGACTACGAGAAAAACAGATTTCTTTGGGAAAGGGAAGAGAAGAGATATTTATAGATGGATGAAGATGGAAAGAGTGGAAAGGAAGGATAAAACAGGGTAATTACAAAGCGGGGGAAGAAGATGTGAACATAGGCAGAGACAGAGAAAATTAAGGACCATTTAAGTAATTCATGGGGAAAATCAAATAGAGTAGAAGCTTCCAAATTATATGCACATATTGTGATCTTAACCAAATTGACAAATAATAGGAGACAGAGCCCCAAATGGACATCTCTCATTACCTAATGAAACTTCTGTATTAGAAATAGGTTATATCTAATAAAGTTGTTGGACAAGGGTCTCCAAGGAAATCCTTAAGCTACCCAGGCTGTTGTAAAGTCTATAGGTACACTGCATATGTCATTAAACTTCTTCCAAATTATATTAACTACCACAGTAAATTGTAGAACTAATGTGAATCCAATGGTATTTGGCATGACACTCACAATGGCTTCTTACCCTTAAGTTCTAAACCTCCTTCCAGTTTGAATAGGATAAAGAGCATTGATCCATTCTTCCAAATGCCTATCTAAATGCTCTGGTGTATTCAACACATTAGTAACATGTTTTGCTAAATGATTAACAAAAGTAGTTGTCTTAACGTCTTGTGTCACAGCAATTGTAAAAGCAATGGTGCTAGCAATTAATGTAATTAAAGCTGTTATACCAGCAATAATCAAGCCCACTACCCTCTTGCTTCTGTTTAAAACATGACTCATTTCTTCCAGTACTTGCAAGCTATTTTTAGAATACCAAGGTTCTGTGATACTCAGGGCACTAAATCAAAAGCTGGTTGATAGACCTCCGTAACTGACATGTCGGATTTTAAAACACAAACATAATTAGAAGGTATAAAATGAATACAACTTATATTAAATACTGTAGAAGAAACAAAAGTATCTTTAACTTGACAATTAAAAGAGCCTTAACATATGTGCTAATGCTTGTTTGAAATTGAGATCCTGCCCCAACTTTATCTCTTGCTAACATAACGTCATAGAGAACTGCAGGTAATTCCCATATATGTCTCTGAAAATGTTCAGAACCAGACTTCCAAAGGAAGACTTATTTCCAATATTGGATTGTTTTCTAGATCTGTTCATGATTGAGTCTGAGTAACATGTCACATTTAAGAACAATACAAGAGTCATTATAACTCCTCTTTGTGATTCTCTGTTCCACAAGGTCTAAGAACTTGAGGCAAAGCAGCTTGTCACATCAGGGATATAGGGAAAATGGGGAAAAAGGATGATATCTGTATTGTAAATAAATAAAATATCCAAATAAAAAGTCTATAGTTTTCCCTTCCTAACTTGAGGGCACTGTTATTTGCTAGAAATTAACACCTACACAAATCATTGAACATAGTCATGTTTAGCTGTACTCCAGAAGTCCTATCTGGGGATTTCATCATTATGGACAGTGTTCTTGGTACAGTAAAGATACTCTAAGTGTTACTAAAGGAAACATGCAAATACCTACCCAGCCTCAAATCCTTCTATCTACAATATTATGTCTTTACAAAAAGATATGCTCGTGCAATGGTGGTACAAAGATTATCAGAGTAACCAATAAATATTTGATTTAATTTAAGACCCACACTATGAGATGGAACCCATATCTGATGCTTCTTAGTTGACAAAGAACCTGAGAATAGATATCCTAGTGACCCAGGGTAAAACCAAATGCTACTACTCTACAAAAAGAACATAACAAAAAATATAACTCCCAATGATATTTTGCCATATGTATAGATCAATGCCTTTCTCAGCTAGCATGAGAAAAGCTTTCTCCTGTGGAAGATGACAACAAATTCAAAGACCCTAAGCTTTCTCATTTTACAGAGAGTGAGAGATGTAGGAACATTCAGCCCTAAATGACATGTTTCTGTCAGAGATCAGGGAACCCTCCATTTAGTGCAGAGGTAACACCAAAGAAGCAAAGCCTTCTAAACACAGCTGGACCCATGCTCATAAAAACTCATAGACACAGCCATGCCTAGATGACAAGTCAGCATCTGTTGGCTTCCTATAATGGAAAGGAGAAGTACACACCTGTCCCATCACTAACCCAGATATTATCTCCGAATAATAACTATTTGCAAATAAAAATTATACTCTTTCCAAGAAGTGTCACTGGCAAACAAACTACTCTTAAAGGTAGGCTCACAAAAAAAGAAAGAAAGAAAGAAAGAAAGAAAGAAAGAAAGAAAGAAAGAAAGAACCGAATGGCAAGATTGAAGCTTCTTTATCTTGTAGTGTATCAAGAATTTTCTTTCTTTCTTTCTTTCTTTCTTTCCTTCTTTCTTTCTTTCTTTCTTTCTTTCTTTCTTTCTTTCTTTCTTTTCCCTACTGATTTTGTTAATATATTGTAGTTTCTTGTTTTATGTTTTTATGGGATTCCTGAGTATGTGAACAAGTGTGTTTCTATGTCTATATATTCTGAAAAATATATACTTTCATATATTTATAACTAATGTTAAAAAACAGAAATATTAAATATAGTCTAATATTCAGACTCCCCTAAGAATATGAAGAAATTTTTATTTTATTTATTGCAAAAGTTAGTTTTCATAAAACTTGTCTAATAATTAACTTAGTATTTTCAATTATTGATCTTTACTTTTAATTGTGTGTAAGCATATGTGTCTGTGTACACACATGTCACATGTGTGCAAATATCCACAAGGCCAGAAATTGTTGGCCCCTCTAAAACTGGAGTTGTTGGCAGTTGTAAGCCTCCAAGCATGGGTGCTAAAATGTGAACTGGATCACATAGCCATTCTTGACAGCCACAAAGCAAGTTGTCTTAAATTCAATTTCAATTGGCCCTGAATATTATAAAACATAATGAAGTTATAAAACTAACATGTTGTTTATTTTTTCCTCTTGTTTTTCACTACAAACTTGTCTATTTTTCTGAAAATAATAAAGAAGTAATTCTTACAAAGTAGTATGCATATAGTAAGAAAGAAATTGCATCTACTGTATTGCTAGTTCCTCAACCTAGAACTGACCTTAATATTTGCATGTAATTTAAACAGTATAAAGGCAAAAAAAGGAGGAGGAGTGATGGGATAGGTGATTTATGGGGAAGAATGGGGAAAAGAGATAACATCTGAAATGTAAATAAATAAAATATCAAATAAAAAAAGGCAAAAAAGGCAACTGAAAAAAAAGAATAAAAAAATCCACCTCAAATGACTCAGTCAATTAACAAACATGAAAGGTAGAAGACTCACATAAAGTGTTTGGGAAAGAAAAAGATAAAAGGAAAAAAAAGAAAGACAGTATAAAAACTGAGATTACGTAAAGCATGAGAAAAATATTCATGAAATTATGCCCAGTTTAAAAATTATAAAGTTGTGCTGACAGTATCATTATCATTCTTAAATTCAACTAATACTCTGGCTTTACTAGACATCCACTTTGCTTTGGATCTACTCAAGTATTTTATTGAGTAGGCAGCCACTGACCATCCACCCTGAATTGTTCCAATAAAATGTCATTTTTTTAAGACAGGCAGTGAGCCAGTTGGCCATTCGTAGCATCGATCATCAAACTCTCTAATAGTGAGAATAATTATTTGGAGGATGTTTAAGACTTTAAAGGGTTTTATAATGTTTAATGGAAAAATTAAGTAATCACGTATATATGTGAATATATATATATATATACATATATATATATATATATATTACAATAAATAAACAAAGTAGAAAAATCTACTAGTGTTTATGTCTATGAAAATTTGGAACTAGACTCCTGGTAATTGTAATTCTATGCTTTATATTTTAATATTTCAATCCACATTGATTCAATCAATCCACTTCAAAGTTACCCAGTTAAGCTTGTTTGACCTTTTCCTTAGAATATATTTAAGCATCAAGTAGGCATGAACCACAATAAGCAGGGCTATAGCGTACACTACTTCAGTCTACAGGTTGTGAATGAAAGCTATGCCAAGAAGGTCTTATGTCCAATGAAAACTTTTTTGATAAGCTACATACTGGGCTGGAAGAAAGGGAACACTAAAAACATTGTACTTGGGTGATCAAATATTTTTAAATCTGATCCTGCAGAGCCAGTGAGTCAGCATGATAATAAGAACAGGAGAAAAAACCTGGGTCTTGAACAAATGTCACCTGAATAATGGCATCTAAAAATACCAGAAAATCAATGTGATTCTTATCTTATAAGAAGTATTTCTGAGAACTAGACTTTGAATCACTTTGATGTGAATCTGGGTAGGAGATTACTGCATCCTGGAACATCTGATTTTCCTGATTCACATGAACTTTTAGGAGTAGTAGGAAAGAAATGGACAATTTATATATCTTAACATAATTTGACAGCAATGGAAAATAATGGAAATTGTAAATGAACTTTTGGAAATGCATTGCTTATCAATATTACAGCAATACTTTATTCTATACATAACTTGTAGGAATACTAACTGTATAAAATGTTAGGTAGTCTTGCCATTTCCAACAGCTGGAATAATAATTCAGTGATTGAAACTACAACTACAATCACTTTAATCAAAGAAAATTGAGTGTTACTTTGGGAGTTATAGATTACAATGCTTAACTGCAGACTTGGTTGTGGTTCATCAGACTTGCTTGTTACACTTCCCAACAATAGAATTTTATATACCTGAAGAATGGAGATGTTCTGATCATCTTTAGCAGCATGGTTGAACTTGAAGAAAATCCTCATTGAAATAATGGAAACACATAAAAAAAGATAAATACTACAGTGTACTAGTTATATGAGGGGAAGAAATCAAGTCCTGAGTAAATGAAGTCATGGGTGAATGAATATGTGCAGTTGACATGGACACAGTCACATCAAGGACTCTCATGTCTCAGCTCCATCACAGTGGCAAAACCAGCCACTGTGACAGGGCTCAGAGGAATGGTTAAAGCATTCTTGGGGTATCTAAGTTCCAATCTTGACACAGTGTGCAGAAAATGTCCACATTACTTTCTGAGCCCTGACCTGAAGATTTCTTCCCTACAGAGACTGCTCCTAAGATTAACCAAATCAGTTTCCTTGATCCAGATGTATCATTGTATGTCTGTAAAACTACACCTTCTTTCTCATCTCCATGCAACAACCCTGCCTTTCTATTCAACTGCTTATGATAGACACACTAAGCTTCTAAACAGAAGTTTGAGAGAAGCTAATGATTGCTCTCTGTTTAACTCTGTCTTGAATTTTGGGTTTGGTGGTAGATAAGTTCATAAAAATATATTTGATAAAGAAAATGTAAAATCTAACATGAATCTCCACAGTTTCAGAATGGATACTCTATGTAGTTCACTGAGATGTATAGATTGGGTACGATTAATCCCAGTCTGCAATTGTTGTTGTTTTAAAATAATAAAGTTAATTTAAAACTTAAGAGTAGAACCTGGCTGTAGTGGTGCTTCCCTTGAATCCTACCATTTAGGTGGCAGAGACAGGTAGATCTCTGAGTTCAAAGCCAGCCTGGTCTACAGAGTGATATCCTAAATAGCCAAGGCTACATAGAGAAACTCTGTCTTGAAAACCCCAAACAAAAAAGTTTACCAGCTATATGTATACAATTTTTTATTGTTGTTCCCTTTCCTGGTTTCTCTCCTAAAAATCCCCTATCCTACCTCCCTTTCCCCTACTTCTATGAGGGTGTTAAGACTGCTTAAACATTGTGGACTGCGAACACTACAGAAAGTATCGTCCAGGAGCTCACTGGGCAGCAAGCATACCATGAGCTCCATCACAGAGATCGGGAATGCTATGCTGTCTCTGTTACTTATGTCAAGTTGAGAGCAGACATCTCTTATTTTCAGAAAAAAGAAAAAACTCCAATTTATTATATAACTCCTGAGATACTAACATAGATGAGGAGATCATTCATATGATCCTTAAGGTCACACAGAAAGCACATTGTCAATAGGTCATAAAGATATTTTAGTTGTACTAATAATTTGAACATAGGGATAAAAGTTGGTATTTAGGGTGTTTGGATACCTCTATCTTTAAAATAATCCCTTTTTCTTAGTCATGATTTTCAAACTCATATGACAGGTAGAGTAGCTCCAAGCTGAAATTGCCTCTTCTATCATGTTACCATGGAATTTTGGGCTTCCACTCAGTAAGTGCCAGTAATCAATCATCTTCACCGAGACATACACCAAGTTGTAACAACTACTAGCTAGCCTTCTCCAGGTATTTCTATACGAACCCTGGATAATAAGAGTACTCATTATTCTAGATTGAACTATAACCACTTGGAAGTGAATCAGTACTAAGAAATTAGAGTGCTAATCGTATATATGTGTTTGTGCTTCTCTCTGTGTGTGTGTATGTGTGTGTGTGTGTGTGTGTGAGAGAGAGAGAGAGAGAGAGAGAGAGAGAGAGATCTGTACAAACCCCATCACCTATTTAATTTTAGGTGAACATATCACAAATAATTGAGCAATTGAAGTAAAAAATAGAAGTTGAACAAGAAAAATATACATAAACCTATAGACTGGCTTACAGAGTTGCCCATTTTCATTATTAATTTCTTTTAATTTTTTACTCTATAAATTACTTCATTTTTATAATAGACTCAAAAGGTCGCAAAATAATTAAACGATAAAAGTTTACTTCTGTGAAATCAGCTCAGAAGTTTTACTAAAATGATCTTAAAGTAAAAAATCATGACTCAGAAAATTTCATAAAGTTGAGGATTTATTCTCTCCATCTGATACTACATCTTATCGTTCTGAGAAGTTATAACAAAGTTGTCAGCTCACGTTTAAAATATGTTATTCCTTATTTTCAGTTCTTGGTATAGATGCCATAGGAGTGTTGAATTATACTCTTTCTTTTATTTAATGATAAGCTGCTAAGTTTCAAAGTCAGTCAACGGCTTTATTTGAATGTTGAACACACCTTGCTCCTTCCTGTGTTTCAGACTTTATTCAGATGGAGGAAACTGCACACGTGCAGTGTTTGCAAAGCCACAAGACTCTAATGCAATCTAGATTGTGGCTTTTTAGTATCGTTTTAAATATCTACAATAATTATATAATTATTTTAGTGATATTTTGAGATTATCATTCTTTGCAAATTCACTTAAATGTATTTTTCTTGTGTATTTTCACGATATGTATAACATGACTATAAAATATTGCATGCAAGGAAAGAGTGAAGAATTAAGAGAATATATAAAGATGCAAATGTTCCTTTAAAAATATAAATATGATTTACTATGTGAAAGTAGTATCTGGATTGTGAAACACATCCAAAATACACCATGCAAACAAAACACATCTTAATATTATGTTCAAATTTTGCCAAGTAAAACAGAAAATTTCATTAAGAGTAGACTCATGGTCCCAGTCCATAGCATGGTAGCAGCATCTTCACTGGCTGTCATAACTACAACAAAAACTCCAAAACAACTAAATTCTGTAGCTGAAGAAACAACACCGCCCCTCGATAAGCATTTCCAGCTGATTTTATTAGCTTGGATATTGCCTTGACAGAAAATCAAAAGAAAAATTTCCCAACAGTAAATCCAAGAAAGACAGATGTTGGACAGATACATCTTCTCTATTGTGGGCAGCAAGATACTGATCAGACCATGATGAACCCATTCTGAAATTCTTATTTTGAATTGGAGTATTTTGCCACAGTGATACTGTCACAGTATGTTTTTGTATCTTGAGCATATTTGATAATATGATATGTCATGTACTCATCAAATGCCGGGCCAAAATGAAATACATCTGTGTAGAACTAAAGGAATGCACACTCTGTGTGACCACAGCACAGATGAACCTATAAAATGCTTAAAGTAGATATTTTAAATTCTATTTCTTCAGACACAATGTGAGTATGTGTTAGCTAAGGAAAAAGTTGTTTAATGGTAGAAAAACGTGTGTGGGTTAAAATAATTACAGGGAGGAGATGTATATATAAATTTAATCTTTTTACATTTGTTCCAGAAACACTAGACTTGTATTTCTATATTTTTCATTTTCTGTTATAATACTTGAAGTTGATTAGCATGGATTAAACACATTGATGCACAGATAAACCTGGTGAAAGAGATGTATAGATAGATAGTCACATCCAGTGATATACAAGAAAATATATGATGTGTTCTCTAGATTAAAGAAACAGTACTATGTTTTATGATATCCAAAAAGAATCTTTCTAACATGTATGTATGTATGTGTATATATATATATATAAATATATACTTGCTTCTGAAAAACATCCTTATATTGAAAGATCAAAATGGTAATTACAGAGCTTGGAGGATGTAGGTACTGAGAAGAAGCTGGTTAAAGAAAACAAAATTTCAATGAGATAAAATAAACTTTGTGGATGAATTATATTTCATGGTAACCATGATTAATAATATAATCTATACTTGAAAATTGGTTAGAAATTAGATTTTTATTACTCAAAAAATAATTTCATGTAGGATAACATAAATTAATCAGTGTAGTTTCAATCTTCCAGTCTGTCTGAATGTTTCTGAATACTAAGAACGTATTCCTTTCAAATAATGTTAAATACATAAATAATTTTTAAAATAATTTAAAAATCAATATTTAATAAATAAAAATGATCCCTAATCTTGTATTAAACTGAGAAGTAGTAATGTTGCTAAAAGTAATATTTTACATGTTCATTGTGGAGGAGTCTGTTGTTACGCTTCCAATGATCTCTACATAAAGGGGATTAAAACATCTATTTGTTGTTACACAAGTCAATATAACACCAAGTTATTCTCAGGATATATAGAAAAGTCTTTGAATCAAGATAAATACACACAACACTTCAGTTGACAGTATGTGCTGGATCACTAAAATTGTGTCTGATTCATGATCCTCAGCGAGTGAGTTTTAAATCCTTTCCAATTATAATCATTAAAAAAGAGACATGTGGGAAGCATGAGTTCTAAGCTGTGTCAGAGGTTGAGTGGAATCCAGACCCTTAAATCAGCATACTACATTTCTCAGTATCTTACATGTCTCCAATACTTCTCCCTTACCTACACTTGGCTCATAATACAAATCCACTGGTTTTACCTGAAAGACTTATTTTTGCTTGTTCAGATTTTTATTTTTTATTTTTTATTTTTTTATTTATTTTTGCTGATGTTGGTTTTACCACTTAGAATAATTTCTGACCTTTTCAAACAATCTCCCTCTTTATTCCTTGGCCTCATCCTATCTCTTCACTCCATTCCCTTGTCCTGTGATGGGCTTATTTCACTTAGTTAAAAATAAGAAAGAAGGAGAGAGAGAGAGAGAGAGAGAGAGAGAGAGAGAGAGAGAGAGAGTGAGTCCTGGTTTTCATGCTGCTGCTATAGTTGAAATTCTCTTCTTTTGGGTGGTTGGACAGGATCTCACGGGATCAGCCTAATATATATATATATATTACATTGTAGAGTATAAATGTATAATAGACAATATAATATATGTATATTAGGGTTTTCATTCAGGCTAATATACTACTGTATATAGCAAAAAGCTTTTAAAATGAGGCTTCCTTACATTCGGATTTCCTATGATAAACTTGAGTCTTAATAAGTGCTAATTATTGCTTGATTCATTTTTCAGTAATTAATCTTGCTGTTGTTTCAAACAAAATAGATAATATATATTTTTATCTTGATTAAAACTAAGATGTTTTTCCAAAGTTAAGATTAAAAAGATATTAAATGTACTTATTAAAGTGTTCTAGGTGAAAAAGTTACAGTGAAGCTGAGAACCCTAAAATTAATGTGTTATAATAAACATAATAAAATGCAAGCTGCAATATTTGGAATGATATTTTCTCACTTTGATTTTATAATTTGTTATAAAATAAGTGCTTGTGTTGATTACTAGGAAGAAATAAAAGATCACAAGATCTTTGGTAGGTTTCTGCTAAACATTATGATCCAGAGCTGTTCTGTCACCTGACAGCTGTTTGAATTTGAGTATTTCCACTATCTACTGGCCTTAACTTCAAAACCACATACTGTGCAATTAAGACTAATCATGTATCAGGATATGTACATTTTGTTGCTAATGTTGCATTATCATGATTCACTTTTGCAGAGGCATTTGAGAGCTCTAATACTTAGGATACTGCTTACTGATTTAGTTGTCATTAGCCACTGATACAAACCTCCAGTTCTTGATTAATTAGTAATAGGTTAAGATCAAGTAGTGCTAATTCTTTGTCAGCTTAATACAATCTTCATCTCAAGAACAAGTCTGACTCAATGAGCTAGTTCACACTCATTTGAACTATAACATTTATTTAGGCTTCTTAAACTACAGACATTTAAAAATATGTCTTTATTTACCTTTCTGATAGTTATTTATTCATCATCATGCTCTTTTTTCCTTGAAAATCCAAAGGGAGAAAGTCCTATTGTGATTTATTGTTTGATATGTATTATTTGTTTATTATGGCTTAATATTTTATTATACTTTTTGGGTCTTCCATTATTTTGCTCTTTCAGTAAATGAAGTCTGGAATTTATGAAATTAGATCTTTTCATATTCTTGATTGTTACACAATTTTGTAATATGCTGTTGATTATATTTTATATGATAGAGATTGATATGGTAGTTCTTTGGGCTTTACAAAGATTCAATGTATTTTCAGAATTATCATGTTTATTTATAATTTCTGATATACATTTTTCTCTATTCATAGAATGAAACTATATACATAGAAAATTATAAACTTATTAAGACACTGTGTAATATACTTATTTGTTATATAAATAATGACCTATTTCAAATATAAGGAAAATATTATTCTAGATGCTTGGGGTATATTGATAAACGACAAAACCTTTCTAACTACAGCACAGCTGTATACCACTATATATAAAACACAGGCCTGTCTTCCACAGATGATGATCCAGCATACCACCAGACAGACAAGGATTTATTAAAGAAAGATATTTAATATGTATTTTAAAATATCCTATCCAGTATTGGACATGCATGTAAAATACAAGCTCTGAAAACCCAAGCTGGCCTCAGACTCCTAATCAATGTTAATAAAATTTGAGATACCATTTTGTTGAGTAATAATAAAAAAATTAAGAAAAACAAGAACAGGAGATGACATTCTTTTTAAATTATATTATTATTATTATTATTATTATTAATGAATCCACTTTACATCCCACACACAGCTCCTCTTCTTGTCACCCTTTCTCACAATCCTTCTCTTGTCCCCCATCTCCTCCTCTAAGTGGGTGGAGGCCACCTGGGTCTCTTCCTCCCAATCTTGGCATATCAAGTCTCTGTGAAGCTAGGCACATCTTCTCCCACTGTGGCCAAACAAGGGAGTTGAGCTTAAAGAACATATCCCACAGACAGGCAACAGCCTTTGAGAGAGCTTCTGCTTCAGATGTTGGGTACTACATGAAGACCAAGCTGCACATCTGCTACATATGTGCCAGGGGACCTAGATCCAGCATGTGTATGTTCTTTGGTTAGTGGTTCATTGTCTGAAAGCCACAAGGGTTCATGTTACTTGATTCTGTTGGTTTTCCTGTGAAGATCCTATTCCTTTAGAGGCTACAGTCATTCCTCCTATTCCTTCATAAGAGTTCCCAAATTCCATCCACTGTTTGGCTGTGGGTGTGTGCATCTGTCTGACTCAGCTGCTGAGTGAAGCCTCTCAGAGGACAGCCATGTTAGACTACTGTCTGCATGCATAACAGAGCATCATTACTAGTGTTAAGGTGTGCTGCTTTCCCATGGGATGGGTCTCAAGTTGCACTGGTTATTGGTTGGCTATTCTCCAAAGACATCATGAAGTTTTCAGACAAGTGGATGGATCTTGAGAATATCATCCTTAATGAGGTAATTCAGTCCCAAAAGGACATGCATGGTATGTATTTACTTATAAGTAGATATTAGCTATAACATACAGGTTACCCATGCTACACTCCACAGACCCAAAGAAGCTAAAGAAGAAGGAGGGTACAAGCAAGGAAGCTTTAATCTCACTTAGGACGGGGAATAATATGGCCATAAGAGGCAAATGAGACAAGAGACTGAGTGGGAGAGTGAATGGAGAGGGGAACGGGGTGGGTTTAGGATCAGATGTGGAGAGAGACTGGAGAGATGGCTACATGCTTATGAGAATAAATGGAGATCTGCAACTAACATGGGATGGGGAGATAGGAGACTATCTCCAGGATGAAACAAAGACTTGGGACAAAGGAGGTACCCAAGAATCAATGGAGGTGATTTTATTTGTGACTTGCAGCATTGGAGATACGGCACCTGAAGAGGCCACCTCCTGTAGCCAGTCAGGAACAACAATGGAGGGATAGGGACACCAACCGGCCACATAACTTTCGACTCAAAATTTGTCTTTTCTACAGAAAATGCAGGGACAAAGCTGGTCTTTGTGCTCATTGAAAGTACATGCAGTACTAGTTGTATGAGCTAGAATATCTAAAACCGTGGCAGAAACATCTGTAACAAAAAACTCTGAGTCACAGACCATGTCAAATTAATATTTTCTTTACTTTGAAGGTCTAATAAGTAAGGATAGGAGAAATTAAGGGGTATTCTAACACATACTCATACTCATAAGCTTAAACTCACATTAATGTCTTATTTCTAGAACTTTAGTATTCCCACTGCTTATAGATGTCATGGGTGCCTCCCTGTACCTACTTCCTGTCAGAACACTATTGGTTAGACAAATACATACTTATAATTCTTTCCCTCAGTGCTATGAAAAAATATATTTTGAAGAAGCAACAGAGACAAGGAAATGTTTATTGTGGCTCATGTCTTGTCATTTTAAGAAGCTAAGTGCTCAAGCTTCAGTAGATGAAAAATTAGAGAAAGCTTTCTCCTCTAGATATAGTTTTTGTTATTGTTTTCCAGTCTAGGACCCAAGCCAGTAGAATGGTTCTATTTTCAAAAAGGGTCTTCCCTCTTCATATAAACCTTGGAAACACCATGAAATATAAACACAGATGTATTTCTCCCTGTTGATATTACATCCAAATAAAAGGACAATGAAAGTTACCTTCTGCAATACTTTCTTCTTAAAAATAAATGACAAAACAATGAATACTCATCTGAAAATCAAAGAAAATAGAAGAGTCACATTCATTCCAGTAAGCCAAGAGGCCAGAAGAAAACACACCAGTGCAGAACTAATATAATCTTAAAAGAAAACTGCAGATGTTATTATTGTTTCAAAATTTTTGTTTTCCTGGGAGACAGTAGGGAAGATTTAAGTGTTTAGAGTGAAGTTAAAAGGAGAGAACACGGTTAACTTTTCTAAATGGTTGTCTTTCCTAAGGGTGCAGTTCTGCCTCTATGGACATATAATTTGCATGTTGTTTTTGTGTGCCCTATGGCTGAATCAACTACAATATCATTTCATATTAAAATTTCAACAGGGAAATTCGCATTGAAATTCTGTACTTAATATAAAAGTCATGAATAGACTGGAGGCAAATTGAAGAACAATTGAGTTTAATAAAGAGCTCAATATTACTGAGAAGACATATTGTAACCCTAATTTTCCAAGGTTACACACACACACACATATATGCACACACACACACACACACAAACACACACACATAAATAAAATAATTCAAAACAAATTTAAAAAATCATTCTTACAGAGTCCTTTTAATGAAATAAATGTCCTTACAAATCAATGAAAACATCATTATTTTTAGTATTTATTTCTGAAATAACTTTTGTCTATTTTTGAAAATAGGTATTTTATAATATATAAATTAATGTTTGAAATTTTTGTCATGAATTTCTAATAAAACATATTTTATCATGCCTACATCTAAAAAATTATATTTGAAAAATTTAGTATTTGGAAAATTTATTCTAATAATATTAGTCATGCCTAATATGTAAATACTGTCACATAGAAATTTTTTCCTTAATTTGAAATTCTACCTGAAGTTATTGTATACAAAACTTTCCTTCAGAAATAAGAATGGGTCCTAATTCTAATTTTGCCTTCTTTTTTAATCAGTCAGCTCATTCTAGGTAAACATATCCTATTTTAGGACAGATCGTTAGCTCAAGAATTTTTTATACATATATGGAATTTTTGTATTATGAGTAAGGTAGGTTTCCATATAATAAGGGATGAAATGATTATTTGTTCAGAACTTTAATGAACTACTTTAGCGCTAACCAAACAATTCCATATTATAATTTTCTCATATTATGCTTCTCAGAATGAGATTAAATCTTGATATGCACCTTTTTTGACTCTAAGAATATTTGTTCCTCAGAGTATGTATAACTTAAAAAACAATACTTTTAAATAAAGATTTATTTTTAATCTAAATAATTTCACATCAAATGAGGGAAATTTGTCTAGTAAGAGGGAAGGAAACATGTTCTTTTTCAGAGGATGAAATATTTTATTTATAACCGAGCTTTTAAAACTGTGTTTAGGAAGTTACATTATTT